>NC_068983.1:92006409-92010484 GCF_001194135.2 Octopus bimaculoides
ACTCTTTTTCTCTCTTCTTTTCTTTCTCCCTCTTTTTCTCTCTTCTTTTCTTTCTCCCTCTTTTTCTCTCTTCTTTTCTTTCTCTCTCTTCTTTTCTTTTTCCCTCTTTTTCTCTTCTTTTCTTTCTCCCTCTTTTTCTCTCTTCTTTTCTTTCTCCCTCTTTTTCTCTCTTTTCTTTCTCCCTCTTTTTCTCTCTTTTCTTTCTCCCTCTTTTTCTTTAATCACATGGAAGCGTTACTGATGGGCTAAGTAACATAATGACAAGCAGAATTTTTAAAAGATTCAGTAATTCATGCTTTTACTGGTAGCAGGTTATAGATTTTTGACTTTTCAATCAAAAAGTTTGCAAAGAAACCCTACAGTAGTTGATGCTAAACTTGAAACAAAATAGGTAAATATTGAATTGTATTGAGTAGGTTTCACATATGCCATGTCAAAATGAATGTTGAATAAGGGTGGAATTATAATCAGTTAGTTTTAAATCATTTAAATGGAACTTTATCATATAAAAATTCTGCAAAACTGTTTCTAATTTTAGAATTCAGTGAGTATATCTTAATAGTAAACTTGTTTCCCTTAGCTTCTGAGCAGCATCCACAATAATAATAATAATAATAATAATAATAATAATAGAAACACCTATTGCTTCAAGTTCACATGGAATTGCTAACAGGGTGAATGAAATTGAAATATTAACTTGGCTCTTACCAAAGATGAAATTTTTCTCATTTGTTTCTTAATGTGGGTTCCTCATCAGTATTTTATATATATCTTAGCTG
Source organism: Octopus bimaculoides (assembly GCF_001194135.2). Classification (NCBI taxonomy): domain Eukaryota; kingdom Metazoa; phylum Mollusca; class Cephalopoda; order Octopoda; family Octopodidae; genus Octopus; species Octopus bimaculoides. The sequence goes on from NC_068983.1 coordinate 92,007,189, forward strand.
TACTTTTAATTTTATCTTAACATCAAATGTAAAGGTTTGTTTTATTTTTTAATTTTTCATTTCAAAATATTTTTTGGGTTTCCTTTGCATTGCTATGGGATGACACATTTGTTTTTCTCAAATTGCACATAAAATCTTGAAACATTACTCTCTGAAGAAGAGAAAAAAGTCTAAGCATCTTTCATTTTGGGCAAAACATCTATTTTTTATTCAGCTACATTGAAATGTTGAGCATAGTGCCTTGTCCAAAGGATATGCAATTTTTTCCCTGCTTGCTACTTCCATAACTACTTTGCCAGTATACGTATGCTATAAATATTTGATAATGAGATGTCTTTCATTACAGTTTGCAAGTTAGGTTGAAGTGAGAGAAATTTAGTAATGAGGGTAGAACATGTTGGTTCACATTCCAATGGCTAGTGACAAGTGAGTTGGAGGAACAGATTTTATAGCATGATTTCTGTTCCTTTGTTTAATTGTTAAAAGTGTAAAGATTGTTAATTTCTCTTTCATTGTCTTTTGCATATTTTATGTACACCAAACAAGATGTTATTATAACACTTAGTTTTAACATTTATTATAACACTTAATTTTAAATTGCTTTTAATACATAACGATGTATTAAAAGTAACTTAAATCCTGTGATTCAGTTTGCAGAGCAAGTTGACTTCAGTCAAATATGAGGACATTTTGCTCATTTTTATGATAGTGAAATTCAATGTTTGCAATTAGGATGTATCTATTTTGTTCTTGATTTCTGATCTACATATTTAGAAGTGTCTGCAATTGAAAGATGCATTTATTTACATTTAACATAATTAGTAGAACTGGGGAATATAAGTAGTCTACATTGACATGAAAATTTCTTCAGTAAAAAGTCAAACTGTGAGGTACACTGGTGAGCAAGGTCTTTCTTTAGGGAATGACCAGTTGGGTACTAGAGAAAATAAGTGTGAAAAGAGAAGAGAATAATCACAATGGTGTGGTGCATATAAATATTTAAGTGATGCCGACATTAAAGATTTTTCTGGTTGATACATCCTCAGGACTGGATTTCCTCTTTGGATGAGTCTCAGCAATTACTACTTGTCTATGAAGCTTAGACAAGAGCCATATTGAAGTACACACATGTATAGCACAGACTGTATCAAAAAATTCAGTCTTGGATATTTACCTGCATGACAAAAGTTGCTCATCAACTTCTGGTGCATATATGTCCTACCTCCTTTCTGGGCCTTTTTTGCTACTATTATACTAGTCTTTGCTTCTTGAATTTGGTTTTGTATCACCTTCACTCAGACACTCATCAATCGTTTTTTCTTGTGTCTATTGACTTTCAACTGTTTGAGAATATTAACCACCCTAGTCTCACTGATCTTAGAAGGCCTGTGCTTTCCTGACCAAAACCAATAAAATAAAAGCAGAAGTTAAAAAGGGGTTTATTTTTGGCTAGATATTTCTCCTGTAGTTGCTTAACCAGGAATATAGCATCAGTCATGCTCCTACCTGGCACAAATCTGAACTGCATCTCATCTACACTAATTCTCTCCCTAATTAATTGGGCTATGGAGAAAGCCTTAGGCAGAGACCCCAGCTCCCTTATCTTGTGGTCAATGGGGGAAACTAGGGATAGATGAGTGGTTGGTGAGAGCTGTTCAAGCCATGTACGGGGATGCTGTCAGAAAGGTGAAGGTTATCAATGAGTGTAGTGATGAATTTAGGGTGCAAGTAGGGCTTCACAAAAGATCAGTCCTCAAACCCCTCTTATTCATCATAGTTGCCCAGGCAATAACAAAGGAATTTAATATGGGCTGCCTCTGGGAGCTCCTCTATTCTGATGACCTTGTTCTTATAGCTGAATCACTACCAGAACTAGAGAAGAAATTTCAGACATGAAAGCAAGGTCTAGAATCTAGCAAAAACCAAAATCTTGATAAGTAGGAGAGCAGACAAATCACAAATCCCTTCAAGTAGATGGCCTTGCTTGATCTATAGAAAAGGCATAGGTATAAACTCCATAAGATGTACCCAGTGTAAGCTGTGGACACATAAAAGGTGTAGCAATATGAGAGAAAGGTTAACAAGGAAAATAGTTTTTGTGTGTGGAAGGTGCATAGGTACAATTAACACTAAAAATGTACAGAAAATAGACTCCATCAAATTCCTGGGGGAAAAACAAGAAGTAGTCGATAGCTTCTGTTACCTAGGCATCCAAGTCAGTAGCAGGGGTGGATACTCTGAGAGTGTAGCTGCAAGAACAACCTGGGTAAAGTTCAGAGAACTCCTACTTCTGCTAGTAACAAAGGGCCTCTCTCTCAGAGTGAAAGGCAGTGTGCGGACAGCCATGCTAGATGGCAGTGAAGCATGAGCTGTGACTGGTGAGGACATGTGTAGGCTCATAAGAAATGAAGCTGATATGCTTCGCTGGATGTGTAATGTGAGTGTGCATGCACAACAGAGTGTAAGCGTCCTGAGAGAGAAGTTGGGCATAAGAGACATCAGATGTGGTGTGCAAGAGAGATGACTGTGGTGGTATGGTAATGTGATGCATATGGACAAGGACAGCTGTGTGAAGAAGTGCTGCACTCTAACAGTAGAGAGAACTTGTGGAAGAGGTAGACCCAGGAAGACATGGGATGAGGTGGTGAGGCATGATCTTCGAATGTTGGGCCTTACGGAAGCAATTACAAGGAACTGAAACATTTGGCAATATGCCGTGCTTGAGAAGACTCGTCAAGCCAAGTGAGATCGTAGTTGTGGCCAATGCCAGTGTTGCATAACTGGCATGTAAAAAATACCCTTTGACCATTGGGTCATATGCTGTGCTTGAGAAGACCTGTCAAACCAAGTGAATTGAAGTTGTGGCCAAAGCCAGTGCTATCTGACTGGCAACTATGCCGGCAGTGGCCCGGGAACAAAATTTGCTTAGGGGGTGCAAACTCAGTTTCAAAATTTGGCACTACTGGAGAAGTGTGGATCTGAGTTCTGGGAGTGTGCATATCACAAATTTGCGCATGCGCCCGTGTTAGTCGTAAGTAGTCAAATTTAGCACACAGGCAAAAAACGAGACGCTCGCTACTTGCTGTAAATGGAGGGTGGGTTATCCATCTAATACAAGAAGAAAATTGCAGATTAATTGAATAAAAACATGAAAAATAACAAAATGACATTTCATTGAAAAGTAAACCATTCTGAAAGATAGTTCAGAATGTTTTCAAAACATTCATCTCCAGCTTTTCCCATATTTTATTAAGGGTTGGGGATTAGGGTTAGGGTTTAAAGTTAGGGGAGGTGAA
>NC_068983.1:92015374-92026195 GCF_001194135.2 Octopus bimaculoides
CAAGTAATGCTATATGTTCAAAATTAACCATACATGCTGGTTTTGTTGTTATTGTTGCTGCTACTGTTGTTATTGTCACTTACTTTTTTGTATTTTGACGCTACTTGCCTTCAGAACTCCCTAGGGAACTTTATGCTAGCTTCATCACTTTTATTTATTTATACATTTATTTTTTTCTTTGTTTTGAAATGAGATCAAACTTCAGCATTTTATACCGATAGATTTTAGACACTTTTTTTCTGCAACTGGTAAGATTATGTAGGGGGTGCAAATTTTGATCTTGCACCCCCTGAAAATTCTAGGAGGTGCGGGTGCACCCGCTGCACCCCCTGTTCCCGGACCCTTGTATGCCGGTGACACAATTTCAAAGTATCAGGGTAGCTATGGGGGTGAAGTTTGTTGCTTCTAGTTCAGGATACTATATTTAACTGCTATATTCTATTTCATTCTTTGCCGTTGATACTTTTCTGTGGTAAATAAGGTATTTTGTTTTGTAAATGATTAAGAAAGCTTCAAACATAATTCCAGTTTGGAGTTTCTAAGGATAACTAACTGGTAACAAGTAAGTTGTTCAAGTCTTTGTCACTTTTGTTAGTGAAGGAGATGGTAAAAAGAAGGGAACTAGTATGAGGGTTTCTACCAAAAATGTTAGATAGATATTTCTCTTCTTACTTTTATTGTACTATAAAGCATCTTAATTTTCTTAATATTTGTTTACATCAAGTCAGCTTCAAAGAATTAGAAATCACAAGTTGTCCCATTGACTTGTCTCTCAGCTGAAATCATTTATCTACCACTGAGCCTGTTCAGAAAGCTTCAAAAAAGTAACAAGAATTGGCTTCAAGATTAAAATTCATATACCTTATTGGAAAGGAGACAAAACAAGAAAGAAAAAAAAGTTGGGAGGGCTGGAAATTGTTCCTCAATAATAATTCCAATATGCAAATATATTTGAACAAACATTTTTTCTGCATTATTTTTATCATTTAATTTTTTCTCTTTATCACAGACTTCCTGAAGGTTTGACACAGCTAAGAAATTTAACGCATTTAGGGCTTAATGACCTGGCAATAATCCGTTTACCTGCTGACCTTGGAGGGTGAGTATTTCATACAATCTGTAATTGGTTTATACATACACAAACATATTGAGTGCATAGGTGCAAATTGAGGTGGGAAAACAGCATTCATATACCAGACTTTGAGTAAAATAATGAAAACTTCACAAACTGGTACTCAGCATTTCACACAACTGATCAGCAGACAAAAGTGAACTTGAGGAACAATACAATAATTTATTAATATTTATAACTGGTGCAGTGATGATTATTTAGCAACTCATCGAATAAACATTTAAAGCTGATTCAACAAGGGGTTATGACTGATAGATAGATAGATAGATAGATAGATAGGGAGATAGAGAGAGAGAGAGAGAGAGAGAGAGAGAGATCTAAAGATATATTCTACTTGTAGGAAACCAACATAAAAATGGACACAAGCACAGGAAAATTGATCAGAGTTAAACAGATGAAATATGATTTTAAAATATGTAAGAACATGGATAAATATATAAGTAACTGGAGAAAAGAATCCAAATTGGAGCAATAATTTCAAATAGGTGTAGTAATATAAAATAATACTAGCAGTACCCATAAAAATTCATTTTGTGGTACAGTGTCAGCCATAAACATCTTCCCACTCGGTAGTAATATTCTGTTATTTCCTTCATAATCATAAGGAAATGTTCTCTATAAGGATTGGCTGAAAAGTTCATAGATTGACCAAGACATTCTCAGGAATGTGACCAAATGAGGTTTATTTTTCAACACAGTCCCCCTTGCAGTCTACACTTCTTCCATCAATGTTGTAATACTTTGATCCCATTGGTGAAGAAGCTTTCACCCTGTTATTTAAAAAAAGTCATCAACAACAGATATGAAGTCATCATCACTGTGATACTGGTTCTCAGCCAAGTATTTTTTCATGTTGGGAAGCAGATAATATATCAGACAGGGCCATATTGGGAGAATAAGGTGGGTGATCAATCAATTCAAAGCCACAGTCATGCCAGCAGCCATTGAAATGAAGGATTTGTGTGCTGGAGCATTGTCCTGATGAAACAAGACCCCTTTCATCAGTTTTCCTTGGTGTTCAGTCTTGATAGCCTTTTGAAACTGCCTCAGCAAGTTGACATAGTACACTCCATGACAAAACATAGCACCCACCGAGTAGAAACCTTCATGATACCAAGTTCATCATGCAGAATATTCTCAGCTCTCTCACAAGATATGCTAATAGCATTGGTTATTTGATTTATAGTCGATTGTCAGTCATCCATCACCATGTGGTGAACATGATCAATGGTCTCCTCAGTGGTTGCAGTTGCAGGATGTCTAGACCTTGATTCATTTTCAAGACTTGCCCCTCCTAAATTCAGCTGCCACTTTTGCACTGTTGATAAAGGCAGAGCATCATCCCCTAATGTAGTAATCACATCATGATGAATATCCTTGGGGGCTAAACCCTTTTTTCTACAGGTTCTTCATATCACCACGATGCCAAATTTTGTTCATTTTCAAGAGAAGTTGTTACTAGTTACTTTTGAAGTCTTCTTTGAAAAGTCAGCTGTCAGTTTACTTGGAGAGAAACAATGCAGTTACTAATAAGAAGTGTTGAAATTAATGCATGCAAGATTTTACAACTATAACATCAGAGTTAGCCTCTGAACTTTTCAGCCCACCATCATATTTTGTTTGATCAGGTTTCCTGTCCTAGCTAGTATCCTCATTCTTGGTTGTGCAAATTTTCTTCCCTATCATCTTCAACAATATTTTGCCTTCATCATTCTTTCCCAAATTAGCTTTCACTTCTTTGTTCATCCTGACACCTAGCTCCCTTTCTGGCTTTATTTATATTTCTTTCCTGAGTCAATGCTTCTTGTGGTTCCCGATTCTTCTTACTTTATACTCTAATTCTGATGTCTTCTTTGTTCCTTCCCCATCCCCGAAGTTTCCAGGTTCCAGTTGTCTGTTATGGCATGGTTTCTATGACTAGATGCCCTTCCTAATGCCAACCACTTCACAGAGTGTACTGAGTGCCTTTTTCCTGGCATCACTGCTTGGTGCTTTTTATGACAAAGATCTCACAACTGAGAGAGGGAATGGAACCAAGAGATTAGAGTATGATAGGGGTACAGAGGTAGCCTCTTAATATCGAGGAGGTACTTGACTACCTCAGTAGGACATGAAAGGAGAGCAAGGTGGGAGAGAGATAGAGAGAGAAACAGAAAGTCAGTTGGAGTGAGAAGGAGAGAGGACCTCCCACAGGGAACAGTAGGGGTAGTATATGTAGTACAGAGAAGATAGAGGAAGATGTTCCATAAGATTGCGAGAAGGGAGATGTTTAGAGATAGTGCAGATAGCAGGTGATGCGGAATTGGAGTGGCTGTAGAGATTGGAAGTGATGGTGAAAGAAATTGGAGTGGCTGGGAGGTGAGGTATGGTATATATATAATAAGTAATTGTGAGAGGATTTAGAAATGACTAGGAAGGGGTATGGTAGATATGTGAGGGCATGGTGAGCATGGATAGGAATGTAGAGGGGTCTGCAGTGGGTGATATGGGTGAGGGAAAGATGGGCTGTGGGAATGTCTGATAGAGGATAGATTTATGTGTGTGTAAAATGGGGCATGGAGGTAAAGGACATGCCTGTACGTATGGATAGCCACAATTTTATCTAACTTGACATGTCTTCTCAAGCATAGCAAATAACCAGAGGTCTCAGTCCTTTGTCATTGTCTCACTGAGGCTCAAAATCTGAAGATTCATTCTCATCATTTCACATTTTCCTGGATCCACAGGTTCCCTCCACCGTTAGAGATTGGCACTTCTTTATGCTGCTCTCCTCACCGACATGCATTATATGACCATACCAGTACAGTTTTCTCTCCTGCACACGATATCTTATATCTCTTATACCCCATTTTGCTCTTAAATCACGTACACTATGTCATACATGCACACAGACATTACCCATCTGGTGGAGTATGCTGGCTTCATTTCTTTCAAGCCCTTGTATCTCCTCTGTAGTCACAGGCATCATACAATCTACCTTTTATTCTGAGGAAGAAGCCCTTTATTACCAACAAAGTTAATAAATCTCTGAACTTTACCTAGCCTGTTCTTAATTTAGCAGCAATACTTTCAGAGTATCCTCCTCCACTGCTAACTTAGCCACTTAGATAACAAACTATCTACTACTTCTAAGGATCCCCTGGACATTTGAGGAAGCCTATACATTCTTAGTGCTTATTGCACGCACGCACACACACACACACACACACGCACACACACACACACACCACACGCGCGCACACACACACACACACACACACACACACACACACACACACACACACACACACACACACACACACACACACACACACTACTACTTTTGCTGCTAACCTTCCTGTAATACCACTGCACCACTTATGTGTCCATAGTTTGCACTGGGTACACTGTGTAGAATTTCTACCAACACCTTTTCTGTATATTGAGTAAAGCCGTCTCCCTGACAGGATTAGTGATTAATATGTTTTTCTACTTGCTAGGACTTTGGTTTTTGCTAAATTAGCTTTATAGCACTTTGATTTTAGATCTTGCCTCAAATCTTGTTCAGGTAGTAATTCAGCTATAAGAACAAAGTCATCAGGATAGAGGAGCTCCCAAGGGCTAGGCAGTCTTTAATTCCTGTTACAGCCTGGAGGACTATGAAAAACAAGTGGGATGAGAACTGATCCTTGGGGAGCTCTTAGTTGTACACTAAATTAGTTGATATATTCATTGCTGACCTTCACCTTACTGACAACATCTCTGTACATACCTCGTGCAGTTCTAATTAACCACTCATCTATATTATTGTGGACTTTTTCACTCCCTTACCTTTGCTCCGTCCACTTACTCAGCGCTCTATGGCTCTTTTGTCTTAATAACGGTCAACCACACAGTAGTTTCCCTTTGTTTGGTGGTCATTTTCATGGGAGTTTTCAGTGGCCTGGTAACTGAAGAGGTGGCGGCGTGGGTTTCCACCCCAGCATCCGAGACTCAGAGTTTTGTCATGGCTGCTGAATGGGTGTCACATATTTTTACAGATATATATATAAAATGATATATATCTGTAGGCAAGTTTGAAGACTGCCTTACAAAAGTAGAAAAAGTTCTAGTCACATTAGAACAACACATAAGTGTACTTCTTATGGGAGACTTCAATCTGCCCAATGTCATATGGCCCAAGGGCTTTTCTCTCCCAGTAATGACACGATACAAACAAGGACAGGTGAAATCCCTCTTGAACCTCATCAATACTTTGTACATGGAACAAATAGTACTCCAACCAACCAACCAGTGCATGTAACATACTGAATCTCTGCTTCACAAATAATATGGATCTCATCCAGAATGTGAAAGTCACACTGACGCAACTCTCGGATCACAACATGGTAGAGCTGACCATGTACGGACCAAAGGAAACCATGAACATGCAGCCTACAAGAAACTCTCAGAATCTTTCCAATTTGAACTTCCATAAGGCAAACTGGAAGCAAATTGAGAAAGAGATCCTCAAACAAAACTGGCCTAAATGTCTCTCTCCACTGGACATCGACATGAAACTTAAACAATTCATGTCTGTAATGTAAGCCATATGCTACAAATGTATCTCGGAGAGAAAGGCCACTGTACACAAGAACAAAATCCTCAGGGAGAGGAAAATTCTCATGAGACGGCATACAAAAGTTTCAAATCGCCTAAACACACAAATTGAAAGCAGTGAAAAGTCCCGCCTGAAAATACAACTACTGGAGATTGAAAAAAATCTGCAACTCTCCCATGAAAAAGAAAGAGCAGACAAAGAAGCCTGGGCTATAGACAATATAAAATCTGACCCCAGAGCTTTCTACAAGTTTGCCAAAGAAACAGCTTCAGTGCACTGCAGGATAGGGCCACTCCTTGAAAAAGATGGTACACTCACAGGAAACCCAAGGAGGATAAGTGAAATACTAAATGATCAATTCAAAAGTGTTTTCACTCCACCCCTAGGGCACTTTCAAGTCAGCAATCCAACTGACTTTTTTACCACTGCAGATATAAAAACAGAGGCAATGATGATCGATTACATCGATATAAAGGAAGACGATGTAATAAGGGCTATAAATGAAATTAACCCAAACTCAGCTACTGGCCCTGATGGATTCCCAGCAATTTTTCTGAAAGTATGTAAGCGAGTCCTAACAAGACCACTGCAGTCCCTCGTTCAGAGCTTCCTTGTATCTGGCAAACTCCCAAGAAAACAGAAGGAGGGTAAAATATGCCCTATTCTTAAAGGAGGTAGCAGAGCGAAGGACAAGAACTACAGACCTATCTCTCTGACATCGCACATCAGCAAGGTTATGGAACGAATAGTCGGAAGAAAACTAATCACCTTCCTTGAAGAAAATGACTTGCTGCCCGACACCCAACATAGTTTCTGACCAGGAAGAAGCTGCCTGACTCAGCTCTTACAACACTATGACTGGGTGCTGAAACACCTGTTCAACCACTCAGATGTGGAAGTGATGTATCTCGACTTTGCAAAGGCCTTTGATAAAGTCGATCATGGAATGATATGTCACAAACTGCGTGATCTCGGCATAGTTGGGAAATTGGGAGAATGGCACACACAGAGCCACGATCACAAGTTACGCAGATGATACAAAAGTCTCACAGGTAATACAGAACCCTGAAGACACTATGCACCTGCAATGTGAGCTGGATGAAATATACTAGTGTGCTGAAAAGAAAAGCATGCAGTTTAATGCTGAAAAGTTTCAAGCCTTATGCTATCAGCATGCAAAACTGAATGCAAAACCCATTAAATACACTGGACCTGGAGCGACTGCATTCCCAGAGGCACAGTCAGTGTGAGACCTAGTCATTTACATGAGTAATAATGCAACTTTTCATGTGCATGTTGCTAAATTGTCAATGAAATGCAGTCGACTGACCGGATGGATTCTTAGAACAAGAGATCAGGAAACCATGATGGTCCTCTGGAAGAAACTTTTCCTAAGCCACTTTGACTATTGCTCTCAGCTATGGTCACCAACCAGTGTCATATTAATCTCAGAACTTGAGGCAATCCAATGAAGCTACACAAAGAAGATAACCTCTATGCAGCATATAAGCTATAGGGAAAGACTCAATAGATCAAGACTATTCCTTAGAGCGTAGATGAGAAAGATATGCCATAATATACATCTGGAAGATCCTCGAAGGAATTGTCCCAAACTTTGGCATCATAAGTTACTCAAATACTAGAACTGGGTGCCACTGCATAGTGCCAAGGACTCCAAATTTGCCATCAAGATGTAGGACAAGATACTGCAATAGCCTGGGCTTCAGAGGTCCACAGCTCTTCAATATGCTCCCGAAGGACCTGATAGACCTGCATGGGGTGGATGAAGGTATCTTGAAAATAAAGCTGGACCTCTTCCTGTCAAGTGTCCCAGATGAACCAACTTCATGGCAGGAGGTGCAGATGAGGGTAGCTGCATCAAACTCTATCATGCACCAAATGTCAATTCCTGAAAAGCATTCGTGAAGTAAAATTATGTAGCAACACCAAATGGCAGTGCCCCAGCATGGCCACAGCTCATGAGCTGAAACAAGATAAAATGAAAAAGAAATATATATATATATATCTATATATATATATATAACAAAAATGTCCGATGAACGGGAACGTGAAACTAAGAGTAACAGTCTTTTGTTATATTTCTGCTGCTTTTAAATAAAGCATATTACTCTACCTCTGGTATTTGAGTACTCTTTTCCACCTTGTTGCACATTTTATGTGCTTACTCCGGTATGTATATATATATATATATATATATATATATATACTAGCAGTATAACCTGACCTTGTCCGGGTGTGACTTATTACGCCATCTACGATAAGTCTTGCTAGGTGAAAATCAACTAAAAAAGAAAGTCTTACAACGAAAAAAACCCTTATGATGTAAATATGTTCATCATTCAAAAGACGATGGAATTAATGGAGAAATTCTAAAGGCTGTTTTGCGTAACATTATTAAGCGTACGTAAATTTCATCCGTCTAATTGTCTACAGAAATGCTTGTGCAAAACAACTTTTTGCGCTGCCCTGATTATACATAGTAGGGTAATCCCTTTTCACAGGAGCTTGGACGGCAATTTGTGATGAAGCAATTGCTGGCAATCTGTTGGTACACAGTTTTGCCAGAATTCTATCAGATTGGGCAGAAGATGTTGATGCACCATTTTGCATTATGTTCAAAGTAACTTCTGGAATGTGGTGAATTGCTGTCATTTTAAACCGGTTGTTTTCTTTCCCCACCAAACTCTCTTCATTGGAAGCATAATCTATGTATATATTAAACAGAACAACAAAAGTTATAATAGATGGCAGGGTTGGTACTTTTCACATATCTGTAATTTTTCAGATTAACACCCGCACGATTACCCAACCCTAATCCTAAACCTAATCCTAACCCTAACATTAACCCTAAACCCTAACCCTAAAACCCTAACCCTAATCCTAAACCTAATCCTAACACTAACCCTAAACCCTAACCCTAAAACCCTAACCCTGACCCTAAAACCCTAACCATAACAGCCTAGTGAAAATCGTGGTATTTATTTATTTATTTATTTATGTGTTTCAGCCAAGTGGCTGCGGTCATGCTGGTGCACCACCGTATATCTACAAATCATTGACGAACATGAGTTATATTTTACTGAATGATTGTGTACTTGCATGTGTATGCGTTTGAGAGAGCGAGAGAGGAAGAGGTAGAGAGAGGGCGAAAAAGGAATAGAGGAAGTTAAAAGTTTTCTTATGAAGGCTTCTCTTCACTGCCTATTACTTCATTAGAAATCTACGGATGCACTTACGCACATAATAGAGAAAAATGAAACAAATATGGACGACTTGCTCCGAAACACCATCGAGTGGGGAACACTTCTCAAAAATAACCTGCAGTTGTTTCCTTCAAAATTCCTATATGCTCGAAATGTACATACATCAAGGTATATTTGTAGAAAATTTCACGAAAAAATATTCATTTTCCTGGAAGTGAAGAGGAATTTAAGTGGAATTTCCGAAAATTGGCCCCCACCCATCTCCCAAAACACTTTCACCAAAACTTTTTGTATATTCGGAATCTACATAATAAATAATATATGCATAGAAAATTTCATTAAAAAAATATTCATTTTTCTGAAAGTTATGACCTTCCAAAGTCAGTGAGTACAACTCTGTAGTTATGCCACATTGACGAACGTGAATGATTGTGTTTACTTGCACGTGTATGCATTTGAGAGAGCAAGAGAGGAAGAGGGGGAGATAGTGAAGTGGAGTAATGTGTATGTTGTTGTCACAGATTACGTATGTGTGGTTGTGTGTGTTTTTACATATCAATGTTATGAAAAATAGGTAAAGAATACTGAGAAGAAAGTTTAATCTATGACGTTGTATGTATCACTTTCTCTCTCTGTTGAGCGCGTGTGTAAGAACGCTGTTCCAGGTAGAAGGGAAGAAATATAAAAGTTGCTAGAAACAACAGCCAAATCTCCCTTAAGTCACACAAAGTAAACGGAATTTTTAAAATCTAATTACTGCACTGGAAAGTTCACATCGAGAAAATTCCATTGATGCAAAAATTTTTACGAAAAAGTGGAAAATGTGGATTTCTATAAACTTTTAAAAAGGCTTCACACAGACACACAACTTCAGCTTTATATATTAAGATATACACACACACACACACACACACACACACACACACACACACATATATATTTCATTTTATCTATATCATGCTCCGATGGATGTGTAATGTCAGTGTGCATACTCGACAGAGTGTAAGTATCTTGAGAGAAAAGTTGAACCTAAGAAGCATCAGTTGTGGTGTGCAAGAGAAACAATTGCGCTGGTATGGTTACATGGCGAGAATGGATGAGGATAGCTGTGTGAAAAAGTGCAACACCCTAGCGATTGAGGGAACCTGTGGAAGAGGCAGGCCCAGGAAGACGTGGGATGAGGTAGTGAAGCATGACCTCCGAACATTAGACCTCATCGAGGCAATGACTTCTAACCAAGACCTTTGGAAATATGCTGTGCGTGAGAAGACCCGGCAAGCCAAGTGAGACCAAAATCCAAGGCCTCTGCCATGGGTGTAGCCAGCCCACTTATGCGTACCTTTCCTTCATTGGACACTAAACTCCGCTTGCGTAGACCTGTTGAGGCAAATGCAATCAAAATTGCACTAAATTCAATGACTGGCCTCCATGCCAACGTCTCCTTCATTGGGACACTAAACTCGGCTGGCGAAGACCTGTTGCGGCAAGCGAAAGCGAAATCGTGATGGCACCTGTACCAGTGGAGCGCTAAGAGCACCGTTCGAACGTGATCGTTGTCAGAGCAGCTGTCTGGCTTCTGTACCGGTGGCACGTAAATAGCACCATTTGAGCGTAATTGTTACCAGCGTCGCTTTCCTGGCACTTGTGCCTGTGACACGAGAAAAGTCATTCGTGCGAGATTGTTGCCGGTCCCGATGGACTGGCTCCTGTGCTGGTGGCATGTAAAATACACCATTTTGAGCGTGGCCGATCCCAGTACCGCCTGACTGGCCTTTGTGCTGGTGGCACGTAAAAGCACCCACTACACTGTCGGAGTGGTTGGCGTTAGGAAGGGCATCCAGCTGTAGAAACTTTGCCAAATAAGATTGGAGCCTGATGTAACCATC
>NC_068983.1:92029836-92031036 GCF_001194135.2 Octopus bimaculoides
ACTACCAAAAATAAGCAACATATTTACCGAAAGCAAGGGAATGCAGCTTTTCAAAATTTATCTCTTAAAAACATTTAACTCAACGGTAGACCACTGGTTTCTCAATCAAATACAGAAAAAACTGTGAAATAACCTGTATGCTTTTGTTCATCAGTACACGTATGGTCAAGATATACAAAAATAAACAAGAATCACCTACCATGATGTAGCCATCACAGCAACGATGATTTTTGTTCACAATTATATATCCCTGAAAGAGATTTGAATTTATCCAGTTGCATGTCGGTAACATGTGCTTATACAGAATGATATTCAGCACTGAATATATTCTAATTATTTATAATATAAAATAGGTTAAATTCTTTATACGTTGCTTATTTTTGGTAGTTTTTTGACTTATTTAGTCCTTCGATAGCATGAGGCATTGATACACAGTTAATACCCTTTATATATAATTAAAATATATATATATATACATATATAGATAGATAGATATACATATGCATATATATATATATATATATATATATATATATACACACACCCATATGAAAAAACATTCGAGCGAGGATGTTGCCAGTGCCGCTGGATTGGCTCCTGTGCAGGTGGCACGTAAAAAAAACACCATTTTCAGCATGGCTGTTGCCAATACTGCCTGACGCGCCCATGTGCCAGTGACACATAAAAGCACCCTCTACACTCTCGGAGTGGTTGGCGTTAGAAAGGGCATTCAGCTGTAGAAACTCTGCCAGATCAGATAGGAGCCTGGTGAAGCTATCTGTCAAATTGTCCAACCCATGCTGGCATGGAAGGCAGACATTAAACGATGTTGATGAGATGATACATATATATACATACATACATACATACATACATACATACATACATACATAGCCTCACCAAGGAATGACTTCTGACTGAGACTTTTGGAAATATGCTGTGTGTGAGAAGACCCGGCAAGCCAAGTGAGACCTAAATCCAAGGCCTCTGCCAGGGATGTAGCCAGCCCACTTATGCGTACCTTTCTTTCATTGGACACTAAACTCCGCTTGCGAAGACCTGTTGAGGCAAGTGAAATCAAAATCGAACTAAATTCGACGACTGGCTCCCATGCCAACGTCTCTTCCATTGGTCACTAAACTCTGCTTGCGAAGACCTGTTGGGGCAATCGAAAACAAAATCGTAATGGCACTACCTTTC
>NC_068983.1:92031630-92032351 GCF_001194135.2 Octopus bimaculoides
ATATATATATATATATATATATATATATATATATATATAATAATACAAATGATATATGGGCATATGCATGTATACATACATATATGTATACACCTATATCTACATGTATATATAGATGCATATCCGGGTACAGGACGTCAAAAAAGGAACGGGAACATAAACAAAGCACAAAAGACGAACTTTTTTATGGACAACAGAATGAACACATAGGAAGACAGACAAGCCACTTATGGAAGTTTTCCTCCATCAGCTGCTTCTATTCTAAACTAGGCGTTTCGCTAAGACAACATGAAACCAGTTATTTCTCCAAATACAATGTTTATATACCAAACAAATTTAATAACATTTTTCTGACATAATTTAAATATATACTTTAACCATGTAACACAAGCCTTCTGTAGTTTTTTCACTCTCATTATCTTTTATACATCCAACCACGTGCTTTCACATACCCACTTTCTCACCTATATATATATATATATATATATATATATATATATATATACACACACCTACATATATCTACAAGAATAGATGCAAGCGCTAATTTATAAAAACATGTGATATTTTAATAGAAATCTGTAAATGTACAACCATCCAGATATCTGAGTACCTTATTTTTTTCTAATATATAATTCCTGTACATCACCTCCACAGCTTCTAATTACATATATATATATATATATATATATATATACATACACACACACACACACACACA
>NC_068983.1:92032361-92036364 GCF_001194135.2 Octopus bimaculoides
CACACACACACACACATATATATATATATATATATATATATATATATACATATATATATATATATGTGTGTAAATAAATACATGCATACATGTATGTTCACCCTTGAATTTGGTGGACATATAGCAGCAAGTAAGCCGGCACAAGAAATCTGTAGTGAAACTTTTTTATTGATGCAACCGAAGAGACCCAAAACGACGGGTGGAAACGTGTGTTCTACTTTAATAAAAGTGTAATACACATTGCATCTCTTATGTTATTGATACTGTTACCCCAACTGCTACTGCGAATTACTGAAGTAAATCTTACATAATTCTAGTCCCCAGAAATAGCTATGAGACCTGATATACCATACTCTCTCCTTGTAGTTTTCTGTACCGTTTGTACTTCATGTAAATCTGTTCTGTAAATATATATTTATATATTTACAGAACAGATTTACATATTTATGCATATGCATGAATGTTAATTTTCAGTTTTTGTTTCTCTCTCTGCATATCCTTACATATATTTACATATATGTATATTACATACCTATATACATACATATGCATATATATATAATACATCTGTTTGTTTTCTACACCACCTGTCTTCTTTTGTTTTTTTTTTTATAGCCACCCTTTACTTTACAGTCTTAGTCCTCAATAAAGATTTTGGAATGTAAGTTCAAATCATTTGAGCAGTACTACGTTTTCATTATTGTGCATTTCTGGATCTCATCTGTTGAGAGAGAGGGCTGGGTGATATATGTTTGGTGCAACAAACAGAATAGAATTCAATTCACGAGTGTATATATAGTTTTTGATTGGTAGTAAACTTCCGAAGTTCCTCGACCTGAAAGTTTTATGCATGTTGCTTATTAAGGTAGCAGTACAGCTATTGAAATATTGGCTTCTAGGCTATGTGATGAAACTTATGCTAGTGCTTGTTTTAGTTAATTCTACCCTCTCTAGCTCATCTAGATGCCAACCTTTTTTGAAAATAGTTATTTGTGAGTCTTAACATAATCTTCAGTTTGAAGCATATCTGTTTAAATCACCTATAGATCTTACACTTTTATTGTTTATAAAGGGTCAACAGTTTCTTTGTATTTTAAACAGGTCCTTTTTGCTGCTTGAAATCAAAGTATTTATCAAGTGATTAATCAATATCATATATAAGAGGTTGTGTTACAATATGTGTATTATATGAAAACACATTGAAAAGTAAAGTTCCTAGTAATGGTAATAAATTGTTAATAGATAAGGACATTTTTGTAATTGTTATCGACAATAGTTATTGATGACTGCTTTGAATTCTAGCTTTCTTAATTAACTGAAGTATACTAGTTTGAATAAAGGATGTTTGTATAATACGAAACTTGGATAATCTATATACAATAAAGCAGCTGCATAATGACTGACTGGGTGGTAGAATGCGTAACTGAAAAATATGCAGATTATATTTCATGTCTTTGTTTCTTGTGCTATGCAATTTGTTTAGTAATTACACAAATATGCTAGAGAAATTATCCTCCTAGAATTTATAGTTTCCAACGTCAATTGGCAGTTTCTCTGTTTATCTGTTTTAATTTTCATGGGCAATAAAGCAAATAGTTTTAGATTTAATTTGAATCAACATGCTAAACTATGAATTCTAGTATTCTATTACCAATCTGCTAACACCATTTAATAACACATGGACTCTGTGCATTTTCCATTGAGTACTTTATTGTTTTGTGTCAGATATATCCTGATCAAAGGCATTTTAGTTATGACCACCCTATTATTTTCTTCCAGTTGTGTATTTAGGACACATTATGCAATTATCTCCACCTTTTCTTTTAAACTGTAGGATTATGATTTGAGAGAGATTTGGCTATTTCTTGTTGGTTGAGCAACCATATAGATACTCATTCATTGGCTTGTCCATTATGAGTGTAGTGAGTGTGGATGATTGATTCAGTAAGTAAAGAATTACATTTCAAATTAATGCTGTTCAGTTTGATTTCTATTCGATATTTCATTTTCACTTATTGTTGCTGATGGATTTATTCAGCACTCCTTAGACACAGCCACATATTTTTATACACATATGTAGTGAAAAGTAAGGTTAGAATTAAAGAAATAAATTTGCAACATGTTTTGATCTGTGAAACAATAGAACCAGAAAAGTAAAGTTGACTGTTTTTCTAACTATTCAGTAAGAACATAAAATCTAAGATGACAAATTACTTATAATCAAAATGCATTGCACTATTAACCACAAAATACTGCTTAATGATGTGTTTAACTAAAACTCAAATTTCAGTCAAAAATGAGAAAAATAAGTTTATGTATTGGCATGTATGCATCTTTAGGTATTTTTTTCTTAAATCCACTTACAGACTATTGTTTTTTAAGATTGATTTTCCCTACACTATCCTGAGTTTTCCTTAGAACCCAGTTTATAACCTTTTAATGGTTCATTGCTGCTTAGGAAGTGTTCATTTTAACCAATTAGCATTCAGATTACTCTACCAAATGTAATGCATATTTATTCACATTGTTTTGTATTAATCATGCATTATCTTATGCCTTCAAGATTTTATTGAAATGATTGTTTGTTTTTAGAATGACATAGTAAGCTAAGTTTGAGAGGCTCTATCTGTTTAGTTTAAGCATAAAATAAGTAGACTATTTTGGCTTGGTATGGCCAGTTTAAATGCTGAAGGGTTAAATGACTTTTGAAACTTTGAATTTTATTGTCTTAGGATTTCAACTGCAATGATTCTCTCAGTGTTTCATTGACTAGGGTCAAGTTAAATTTTACATACACTCATTTTGTATATGCAGAGACAAATTTCACCTTTTTGAATTTCAGCCTTTGCAACTTGGTCTCCTTGGAAGTAAGAGAGAACTTGTTAAAGACATTACCACCATCACTAGCCCAGTTAAGTAAGCTTGAGAATCTTGATCTCGGCAGCAATGAAATTGAAATTTTGGTATGTACTTCTTTATTCATTTATACCAAACACCAATAATTTCATCACCATTTGAAATTTTTTTTCATTTTGTTTTTCTACCAGATTTCCATTTTAATTACCACAAGGGTAATGATTGTGATTGCTGGATTTTGGGGGCCAGATTTGAAAGTTTCAAATTAAAAGAAAATTATAAATTTCATTTTAGACATGTTGCTAGATAGATGATTTTGTAAATGCTGATGTTTAGCAAAACTGTTTGGAAAGGCAAATATATAGAGATTTGCCTGCTTCATAGTTTGATACTACACAGTTCTGATCTCAGTCCTCACTAGAAGGAATGACATTATCACGCATTCCTGTAGTAGTCAATTATACTGACAGTCAAGGGAGTATATTAGGTAAAGATTGCATTGCTTATGTATTTTTTTGTTGTGAGCAATAACATATCTGTTCATTCGCAATAAATTCAGGCAGATTTGAATGTGATGTCTGATTGGTATTGTTGTTGGAGAATGATGTGCATTCATAATACAAGTGACTCAGTGGTGTAAAGAGAATTTGAGACACCACAAAATTTTGAAATCGCTTCCTGATGTGTGGTGGTAGCTGCTAAACAGATAATAATTCATGAGGAAGGGGCTGAAACACCTACAGAGCTGCTTCACAACCTGATCAGAGATGGCAAACACAAAATCTGTTCACCCTATATATATATATATAAATTTAGATGAGATGCAGTTTGGGAGCGAATCAATTTAGATGAGATGCAGTTTGGGTTCGTGCCAGGTAAAAGCACCACTGATGCCATATTTCTAGTGAGACAGCTACAGGAGAAATACCTAGCCAAGGATAAACCTCTGTACCTGGCCTTCGTTGACATGGAGAAAGCCTTTGACAGGGTCCCCTGATCCCTTATCTGGTGGTCAATGAGGAAACTTGGGATAGAAGAATGGTTAGTGAGAGCTGTGCGAGCCATGTACGGAGATGCTGCCAGTCAGGTGAGGGTTGGAAATGAGTACAGTAATGAATTCTGGGTAGAGGTAGGGGTCGACCAAGGT
>NC_068983.1:92037556-92042293 GCF_001194135.2 Octopus bimaculoides
CCAGTACCGCATGACTGGCCTTCATAGGATTTTCGAGCGAGATCATTGCCAGTGCCCCTGGACTGGCTCTTGTGCGGGTGGCACATAAAAGACACCATTTCGAGCGTGGCCGTTGCCAGTACCGCCTGACTGGCCCTCGTGCGGGTGACACGTAAAAGCACCCACTACACTCTCTGAATGGTTGGCGTTAGGAAGGGCATCCAGCTGTAGAAACTATGCCAAATTAGATTGGAGCCTGGTGTTGCCATCCGGTTTCACCAGTCCTCAGTCAAATCGTCCAACCCATGCTAGCATGGAAAGCGGACGTTGAACGATGATGATGATGATGATGATGACATATATATATATCAGGATCCCTCAATCACTCACCTGGTTATCGTTGCAGAAGCCAAGAGAAGATGTATGATTGGTGAGAGTTGTCCAAGCCATGTACAGAGATATTGTCAGTAAGGTGAAAGTCAGCATTGAGTGTAGTGACAAATTAAGTGTACAGATAGGAGTCTACCAAGGATCAGTTCTAAGCCCCCTCTTGTTTATCATAATCCTCCTGGCCAAAGGAATTTAAAACTGGTTTTCCTTGAGAGCTCCACCATGCTCTAATTCTCTTAGAGTTAGAGAAGAAATTTCAAGCATCAAAGCAAGGACTTTAATCTAAGAGCTTTAGAGCTAATTTAGCAAAGTACTAGTAAGCAGGAAAGCAAACAAATTACTAATCCCTTCAGGGAAATGGCCTTGCTCAGTATGTAGAAAAGGTGTAGGTAGAAATTCTATTCAGTGTATCCAGTGCAAGCTATGGACACATGATGTGCAATGGAATCACAGGAAGGTAACAGAGAAAGTATTCTTTGTTGTGGCAGATGTGCAGCTACAATGATTACTAGGGATGTGCAGGAAATAGATATCCTCAAATGTACAGGGGCAGCCTTAGAGGTAGTAGATAGTTTTTGTTATCTTAGAGGTCACTCTGAAAGCATAGTAACTAGAATAAGTTCAGAGAGCCATTATATTTTTGGTCACAAAGGGCCTCTCCTTCTAAGTAAAAGGCAAATTGTACAATACCTGAGCATGGACAGCTATGCTATTAATATACGTTTATATACATTATTTACAATTGACGGATATTTGTCCTCATCTTGTTTGTTGTTAACACAACGTTTCGGTTGATATACCCTCCGGCGTTCATCAGGTGTCTTGGAGAAATTTCGAACCTGGGTTCTCATTCCTAAGGTATTATTATTATTTTTATTCAGGTCACTGCCTGGAATCGAACTTGGAATCTTGGCGTTAGTAGCCCATGCTCTTAACCACTACGCCATATGCCCAGAGTAAATAAGTTATGGGTTAGGCTAAATCCAATATAAATGGTTTTATTGTTAACTAGGAGATATACCTGGCATTTCTTGGGATTGAAATTGCATAATTTTTTTATTGTTTTAGTTTTTTCACTCATGTGACTGCGGCCATGCTGGGGCACGGCCTTTAGTCGAACAGATTGACCCTTGGATTCATTCTTTGTAAGCCTAGTACTTATTCTATTTGTGTCTTTTGCTAAACTGTTAAGTTACAGGGAGGTAAACACAGCAACATCGGTTGTTAAGCGATAGTAGGAGTAGAAACTCATAAATATACACATATGTAAGTCTTCTTTCATTTTCGGTGTATCATCATCGTCGTCGTTTAACGTCCGCTTTCCATGCTAGCATAGGTTGGACGATTTGACTGAGGACTGGTGAAACCAGATTGCTACACCAGGCTCCAATCTGATTTGGCAGAGTTTCTA
The DNA here is from genome assembly GCF_001194135.2 of Octopus bimaculoides. Lineage (NCBI taxonomy): Eukaryota > Metazoa > Mollusca > Cephalopoda > Octopoda > Octopodidae > Octopus > Octopus bimaculoides. The sequence continues at coordinate 92,039,337 of NC_068983.1, forward strand.
CAGCTGGATGCCCTTCCTAACACCAACCACTCCGAGAGTGTAGTGGGTGCTTTTACGTGCGACCGGCACGAAGGCCAGTCAGGCGGTATTATAAATATATATGTATATATATATATATATATATATATATATACATCATCATCATCGTCGTTTAACGTCCACTTTCCATTGCTGGCATGCGTTGGATGGTTTGACTGAAGAATGGCGAGCCAGAAGGCTGCACTAGGCTCCAATCTGATCTGGCAAAGTTTCTACAGTTGGATGCTCTTCCTAATGCCAACTACCGTGAGAGTGTAGTGGGTGCTTTTATGTGCCACCGGCACGAGGACCAATCAGGCGGCACTGGCAACGACCATGATCAAAAGGTGTTTCTTATATGCCACCTAGTCCAGCAGCAGTAGCAACAAACATGCTCGAATTTTGTTTTTCACATGCCAGTAAGGCGACGCTGACAATGATCACACTCAAATGGTGCTTTTTACGTGCCACCAGCATGGGAGCCAGTCAGCGGTCTTGGCAACAATCACACTCAGACGATGCTTTTAACGTTCCACTGGCACGAGTGCCAATCAGGCGCTACTGTCATTGGGCACATCAGCGATTTTGATTTCACTTGTTTCAGCAGGTCTTTGCAATCAAAGTTTATTGTCCAATGAACGAAGGGTACTCATAAGTGGGCTCAGGACAGCAAACATTAAGGCAAGGCAAACATCTCAAGAAATTCAAAATCTTACAGCTGTTTCTGGGATATCCCCGAGTATGGGATATTCCGTCATCAGAGACAGGGAAAATGAGAATGGTATATATTAATAAGATAACAATGTAGAGGAAGGGAGTAAAAGAATAAGGAGATGGAAAAAAAGAAACATAACTACTGACTTGGCTATAACCTTGGAGCCCCGGTAATCCGTTACAGCACTTACCTTGCATACCTAATCGTTTAGATCACCTGTGAACTAAACTCCCATACTTTGTACTTACACACACACACACACATGCACACACATATATATACATACATATATATAAAGAATAAGGAGAAAATGGAGAAGTAATTAATAAAATTATTTATTAATTATAAAATATGACAACATCTCTGCTGTTTTGATTCCGAAATCTTAAGATTTAAAAATTAAAATCTTTATAAGATGAATCTCTTCAGAGGTAGGAAGAACATACCGATTAGAAATACATGTTGAGATCACATCTATCAATCCATCAACTGATAACAAATATACAAAAGGATCCGGTTACAGAATGAACCAATTAAATATAGGGGGAGAAGGTACTATATATTATTATATGTCTTAAAGAAAGAAATGAAGAGCTTAATATAATATCATAGGGTGTTGGGAAAGAGAAAAGTGAAAGAGAAGGGAAAATGGAAGCAGAAAAACACATGTATTTATAAATATAAAATAATAATTCCATTATCCAACATAGGGGAACAGGTAGTTTACATTTTGTGTCTTAAATAAAAGTAAAAGAGATTAATATTATGTTAAAGGGTATTGAGAAGGAGAAAAAGAAAAAGGGAAAAGGGAAGCAGAAAACTGCATGTATGTATAAATATATAATAATGTCATATAGTATCATACTTATAGTGTATATTTTGTGTCTTAAATAAAAGAAAAGAAGATTAATATAATATTAAAGGGTATTGAGGAGAAAAACAAAAAGGTAAAAGGGAACAGAAAAACGCTTATATATAAATATATAATAATGTCATATAATATCATACTTATCTATAATACTGCAGTACAAAAACTTAAGGCTATAAAATTTAGTTCAAGTAGAAGAAGATATGTCTTAACTGAAGTTATCAGAAAAAGATAAAGAATTAATTTCTAAATATAATAATAAAAAACAATAAAGTTATTAATTATGTTTATAATCAAAATGCAATAAAGTTTCATTCAATAAATGTGTAAATAGCAAATCCAGAATATTATGGAAAGAAAAAATATTATAATACAAATTATATCCGTTTGTCCCTTAATAAAATTTATTTCAAGCTTTTAAGGTAAAAAACTATAATAATAAAAACCATTACATAGTGAAGGATTTAAAAAGTTTAAAAATCTCTAACATACCACATTCCGTTAGATAAACTGGAAGTACATATGCTATGAAGCATGCTTAAGGGGGTAAGATAATATTAAGAAAATAAACAATATGTAAGAGGAAATACTTATATATAAAAATGAATTAATTGAAAATAAAATGAAGTAAATTACAATAAATTATGTAAAATACCTTCATAACATAACTGGGAAGTAGGGAAAAATATATATAAAGGCAACTAATCCAGAACAAATTTAAAACAGGGCATAACTTAAACTGCAATCAGAGGTAAAATAATTTATTTATGTGTTTAGGTAGTGAATACAGAATCTGCTCAATGTGCTATTAATTTGACACATTTTATTACTAATTAATATGAAATAATATGACAGATTATAGTACTAATAATACGAAATACTAAGACTAATTGAAAAATAAGCTATATTATACATCAGAAATAAAATAAAATACGGCATTCATATTCATATATATATATATATATATATATAAGTGACACCGACGCTACTCTCGGATCACAACATGGTAGAGCTGACCATGTACGGACCAAAGGAAGCCATGGACATGCAGCCTACAAGAAACTCTCAGAATCTTTCCAATTTGAACTTCAATAAGGCAAACTGGAAGCAAATTGAGAAAGAGATCCTCAAACAAAACTGGCCTAAATGTCTCTCTCCACTGGACATCGACATGAAACTTAAACAATTCATGTCTGTAATGCAAGCCATATGCTACAAATGTGTCCCGGAGAGAAAGGCCACTGTACACAAGAACAAAATCCCCAGGGAGAGGAAAATTCTTATGAGACGGCGTACAAAAGTTTCAAATCGCCTAAACAAACAAATTGAAAGCAGTGAAAAGTCCTGCCTGAAAAT
>NC_068983.1:92042925-92043353 GCF_001194135.2 Octopus bimaculoides
TCCCAAGAAAACTGAAGGAGGGGAAAATATGCCCTATTCATAAAGGAGGTGGCAGAGCGGAAGCCAAGAACTACAGACCTATCTCTCTCACCTCGCACATCAGCAAGGTCATGGAACGAATAGTCAGAAGAAAACTAATCGCCTTCCTTGAAGAAAATGACTTGCTGCCTGACACCCAACATGATTTCCGACCAGGAAGAAGCTGTCTGACTCAGCTCTTACAACACTATGACTGGGTGCTGAAACATCTACTTAACCACTCAAATGTGGAAGTGATATATCTCGACTTTGCAAAGGCCTTTGATAAAGTCGATCATGGAATGATATGTCACAAACTGCGTGATCTCGGCATAGTTGGAAAATTGGGAGAATGGCTTCATGACTTTCTGAAGGATAGAAGTCAGGTGGTAGTAGCCAATGGGGCCACC
>NC_068983.1:92043363-92043726 GCF_001194135.2 Octopus bimaculoides
AGTTGGAAAATTGGGAGAATGGCTTCATGACTTTCTGAAGGATAGAAGTCAGGTGGTAGTAGCCAATGGGGCCACCTCCAATGATACACAAATAGTGAGCGGTGTTCCGCAAGGCACTGTTTTGGGACCACTACTGTTCATAATGGCCCTCTCAGACATGCCCTCAGCCACACAGAAAGCTACGGTCACAAGTTATGCTGATGACACAAAAGTCTCACAGGTAATACAGAACCCTGAAGACACTATGCACCTGCAATGTGAGCTGGATGAAATATACTAGTGTGCTGAAAAGAATAACATGCAGTTTAATGCTGAAAAGTTTCAAGCCTTATGCTATCAGCATGCAAGACTAAATGCAGAACC
>NC_068983.1:92043944-92046358 GCF_001194135.2 Octopus bimaculoides
ATCTCAGAACTTGAGGCAATCCAATGAAGCTACACGAAGAAGATAGCCTCTATGCAGCATATAAGCTATTGGGAAAGACGCAAGAGATTAAGACTCTATTCCTTAGAGCGTAGACAAGAAAGATCCTTGAAGGAATTGTCCCAAACTTTGGCATCGAAAGTTACACAAATAAAAGAACTGGACGCCATTGCATAGTGCCAAGGACCCCAAATTTGCCATCAAGATGTAGGACAAGATACTGCAATAGCCTGGGCTTCAAAGGTCCACAGCTCTTCAATATCCTCCCGAAGGACCTGAGAGACCTGCATGCGGTGGATGTAGGTGCCTTCAAGACAAGGCTGGATCTCTTCCTGTCAGATGTCCCAGATGAACCAACTTCACGGCAGGAGGTGCAGATGAGAGCAGCTGCATCAAACTCTTTCATGCACCAAATGTCAATTCCTGAAGTAAAATTCATGAAGTAAAATTGTGTAGCAACACCAAATGGCGGTGCCCCAGCATGGCCACAGCTCATGAGCTGAAACTAGATAAAATGAAAAAAAAAAATGAAAATATATATGTATACATATATATATATACTTACATATATATATATATATGTATACATATATATATATGTATATATACACATATATATATATGTATACATATATATATATGTATATATACACACACATATATATATATATATATATATATATATACTTATATATATATATGTGTATACATACATATATATGTATATATACACATATATATATGTTTATATATATATATATATATATATACACACACATATATATATATATATATATATATATATATATATATATATATATATACACACACACATATATATATATATATATATATATATATATATATAAACATATATCCATATATACAAATATAAACATACATGAAGACGGTTAAGCCGGAACAAATTTAAATGGGGCAATATCTTAAATATGATCAGATGTTATAATGGTTTATTTCTATATTAAACCAGTGAGTCAGTAATCAGCTCAATAAGCTATTATTTGGCACAGTTTAGTGCTAAATAACAAGACTAATTTTAGTACTAATAATACACAATAATAAGACTAATGGAGAAATAATCTTAATTATACATCAGAAATAATATAAAATACGTCATTCATGTTACCCAATTAAGAGGAGTTACTATGAGGTTTACCAAAAAGCTCTCAATTTTCATAAAAGATAATTCATCTAATTTTGTAGATTAACATTATATGCAAAAAATATTTTTATACAAAGATTAAAAAGTATAGAAGAATAAATTAAGTAAACAAATTGGAGTATAAGACATATCATGCATTCAGATAGGTAGATTAACTTATATGCAAACATGTAAATATAGACAAAAATTATAAAGGTGAAGGAATAAGTAAAGTAAATTAAATGAAATAAGGCAAAATACAATAAATACAATAAAATAAAACAAAGATAAAAATAATATAAAAGAGTCAATTTTAAACATAATGAAGAATTAATATGCTATATAAAGGATGTACAAATAATACATTAATATATTACAGGGATAAATACAAGTTATAAAATATAATATAATGTTGGAAATAATAAGAAATTTTGCAGGATAAAATATTACTGTCAATTCATATTAGGTTGAGACATAAAAGTAAGGAGTTAAACCAGGTTAAAACACTGTTAAAAAAAAAAAGTATTGTACATAGTATATGTGGAAATAAGAACATATCTGATAAATTGATAATATATCCTGAATTGCGAGTTTATTAAAGGTAAATGATTATGTTAATTAATATTAAAAAGAAATAGAGAATAGAGACCCTAAATCCATATAACATACATACATATATATCTCTATATATATAAAAATGAGAATGTATGTCTGTGTGTGTGTGTGTCTGTGTGATTCCCTAAAACTCGAGAACTACTCAACCAATTTCATTCAAATTTTACACATGCCTTACTTAGGGTCCCGATTGTGTTTTAGTCAAAACAATATTTAACTTCTTGCATAGTTCGAGCACACAGCAACATGATATCTCCTCCACTATTTAAGTATTAAGTGTCAAAAGTGAAACAAACACACTCATGTCAAATACTTTCACTTTAAAAATGAAACTATTCCTCAAAATCAGTATCAAAACTGAAACAATCACATTTTGATACTGTAATGACACATACTTTCACTTTAATGGTTTCATTTTCATACTGAATCTACTACAGTGAAACTATACTCTCACATATATACAGGCATACATACATATATACATACATACATGCATATATATATCTGCACAAAACTATATATTTTATATATACTTTATCTATAAGGCTCAATTTAATTTTAATTTTTTATAAATTGATTTTAATTGGGTTTTTTACCTGTAATATTGGATTTTGTCCCT
>NC_068983.1:92049247-92050919 GCF_001194135.2 Octopus bimaculoides
CACACACACACGCACACACACATATATAAACACACACACATACACACATATATTTATTTATGCGTTTCAGCCAAGTGGCTGTGGTCATGCTGGAGTACCACCGTGACTTTCCGTCTTTATGCTGTTCTCTCTTCACGTTCCTTGCATGGCTCTTCTCCTCCACCTGATATAGTCCAATCTAGACTTTTGATGGCACATCTGGTGTATAAGAGAATTTGACATCGCTACTCTAACCTGTGTCTCATTTCGAGCCATTGGTTCGTCTGGTATCGTGGAGAGGAAAGTGTCGAGTTTTGTTTTGAAGACCTCTATATCCATGTCTTGCAGGTCTCTCAACTGTTTTGGCAGGGCATTAAAGAGCCAAGGTCCTCTGAAACCGAGGCTGCTGCAGTACCTTGTTCTTATGTGAGATGCAGTGGCAACCTGTGTGGGCATTCGTGTAGTACTTGATGCCTAAGTTTGGTACCAGTATTTTCCATATGTATATTATTACATATCTCTCCCGCCTGCGCTCCAAGAAGTAGAGACCTAGTGCCTTCAGTCGCTCCCTTGTAGTTCATCTGCTGGACTGTGGCAATCTTTTTTGTATAATAACACTGAATTACCTTGAGTTCTGCTGTCTGCTTGACACTGTGTGGTGACCACAACTGAGAGCAATAATCTAGGCGGATCAGATCAAATGTCTTCCATAGAGTCAACATGACTTTTTGATCCCTTGTTCGGAATGTCCTCAGTATCCGCCCTGCCAGTTGTCTGCACTTTACTGTCAACTTGACAATGTGCATGTGAAATGATGTATCACTACACATGTTGATGCCCAGGTCTCTTACTGTTTGTGGTTCTGGGATTGCAGTACCTCCAGGTCCTGTGTATGCCAGTTGGGTGGCATATGTGGCCTTGTAGCGAAGTAGTTGAAGTATTTTTTGCATTGAACTGCATATTATTTTGCTCTGCCCATTTGTGTATTGCATTTAGGTCATTCTGCAGGCTTATGATATTATCAGGATTCTTTATTGCCTGAGATAGTTTTGTTTCATCAACGTAACTAGTGACAGTGGCTCTCTGAGTGACCGTGGGCATGTCCAGAAGGGCCACTATGAACAGTAGTGGCCCCAGGATAGTTCCTTGCAGAATACCGCTCAATATTTGTGTTTCCCTAAATAGTTCTCCATTGGCTGCAACTGTCTGACTTCTACCATTCAGGAAGTCATGCAGCCATTCTCCTAACAGTACTGGAAGAGTATTTTTTGTCACGGACAAGTGAATTTTGGAAGAGGGGCCTTGCAAGTCTACCAGATAGATGGAAGAGCATTGTAGAAAATGAAGGAAAGTGTATTTTAGATTAAAAAAAGAACTTTTTTAATTTTAATTTTGAAAAATAAAACAAGTATTACAAAACTGCATTATTTATGGGATGATCCAATATACATGTCCATGTTTGTCTACCCACCTTCACTTAATAACTAATGTTGCTGTGTTTATGTCCCTGTAACTTAGTGGTTCAGCAAAAGAGACCAATAGAATAAGTACTAGGCTTATAAAGAATAAGTCCTGGGCTTGATTTGTTCGATTAAAAGCGGTACTCCAGCATGTCAACAGTCAACTGATTGAAAGAAGTAAACAAACAAATATATATATATATGTATATATATATATATATGTATATATATAT
>NC_068983.1:92051019-92057416 GCF_001194135.2 Octopus bimaculoides
AGGTGAATATATGCCATATTGTGTCCGAGGTATTTTGCTTGTGTTCACTTAAAGAATACAATGGGCTTCTTTCAGTTTCTGTCTACCAAATCCACTCATAAAGCTTTAGCTGGCTTGAGGCTATAGTAGAAGACACATGCCGAAGGTGCCATGCAGTGGGACTGAACCTGGAAATGTGTGGCTGGGAAGCAAGCTTCTTACTACACAGCCATGCCTGCACCTATGTGTATATAGCCATATTGAACTCCACCTCAGTCACTAATGATGATGTCATAATATCTGCTCCACAACACACTGTAATACTGAAACTGTCTCTGGAGCCAACCTTTCTGGAAGTGGTAAACTCTGTTTAACAGATTTCATCTAATAAAGCTACTGGCAGGGATGCTATCCCTCCGGAAATTTACAAACATGGTGGACAGAAGCTTTTTAAGAAACAGCATGACCTCTTCTTAAACATCTGGATGGTAGGCTGTGTACCACAGGACTGAAAGAAACCTCAGTTCAACAACTGTATAAGAACAAAGGCAACAGAAGTGTCTGTGATCATCATTGTGGAATATCTGTCTATCGCTGGTAAGATTCTTTCTTGATTCATTCTTGACAGGATCATCAAACATGTTGTAAATGATATCTATCTAGAATCACAGTGTGGATTTTGCTTTGGTTGTGGCACTATCAACATGATCTTTTCCCTCCGACCTGTCATGGAGAAGGTACGCAAGAAAAATTAAGAGTTGTTCTTGATATTCGATGACCTTACTAAGGACCTTTGACACTGTTAACCGGCAAGCGCTGTGAAAAGTTCTGAAAAAGCTTGGTGTACTTGTCAAGATGTTGAATGTTATCAACTCCTTTCATAAGGAAATGAAGGCTGCTGTCATGTCCAGTGGGGAATCTTCAGCTTCCTTTGATGTTACAAACGACACAAAACAAGGTTGTGTTATGGCTCCTGTTTTGTTTGCACTCTTCTTTTCAGTCATGCTGAGGTATGCTTTTGGTGACATACAAAGTGGTGTCAAATTCCAGTTTCGAACAAGCGGTGGACAAGTCAATCATCATCATTTCAAAGCCAGAACACTGCTAAGCACCAGTATCATTCATGACCTACATTTTGCAGATGATGCTGCACTAGTAGTGACATCTTTAGAGGAAACTCAGGAACTTCTAGACCAGTTTTCTGCTGCATGTAAAGCCTTTGGTTTGACCATCAGCATAAAAAAAGAGATAGAAGTAATCCACCAGCCTTGCCCTACACCTAAACAAGTTCAAGGTGTCAAGCAGAGGCCACCAGTTCACAATTTTCCTGACACTCCTATACAGGTTGATGGGGGAAGCCTAAATTATGTGGAGTTATTTACATATCTTGGTAGTAAAGTGAATTTGAGTACTTCTCTTGTATAGCTCAGAATCGTGAATACCCTATAGACGACACATTAACCAACTAGACACCTTCCACAAAGACTGTCTGAGGGCAATCTGTGGTTAATTACTAAAAGACTAAGTTTCTAATGGTAACTTGTTTAGCAAGTGTAAGATTGGTGGAACCGAGAACTTCCTTATACAATAACAATTGTGCTGGGCTGGCCATGTTGTCAGAATGAGTGACAAAAGAATACCCAAAGCCCTCATGTACAGCCAGCTTGAGAGTGGACAGAAGAGTGTTGGTAGAATATGGCTCAGATATAAGGATCAGCTGAAGAGTAACCTCTTAGTGATGAACACTTTTGAGTGAACAGCCTTGGTACGAACAAAATGGATATTGTTGTGTCACAACACTTTTGAGTGAACAGCCTTGGTACAAGCAAAATGGAGATTGTTGTGTCAAAATGGCATTAACAGGCTTCGATGTGCAAGGAAAGGGGAAAAGTGGTTGCAAATATACCACCTACACTGACCTGTAACCCCCAGACTTGCAACATTTGTGATCTTCTTTGCAAATTGTTGACGGGACTTCAATGTCACATCCGACAAAACCATTATGACTAACAAAGAAAGAGTACATTGTTGGAGCTTCATGCATTGAAACCAACAGGTGAGTCCATCATATATGTATGTATATATATTTATATATATATATATATATAGTATTAATTAATAGGAGATAGATTTCAACTTTTATTAGGTACAACATGTTTCGAGCCATCAGTCTGGGTCTCTTCAAGTACATTTATAAAGATGTCTCACTAGAGATTTTTAGTGCCCATCAAGTTAGGGAATGAATAAAAGTAAATATTATAGAAATGCAAATATGAGTGTGGAAATCTTGTATTTCAGTTAAGATAATTGACCTATCAAATTTGCTTAGACGAAAAAGGAAGTAGAAGGAGAAAAGAAGTTTAATACTTAGACAAGTAGTTTTATGTTCGTGCATAATCATACAAGTGGACAGACAGAGGGACACACACACACACACACATATATATACTAGACTACCATGACCTGATGAGCCACCTGGAAAGTTTGAGTTTCCCAGCAACAGAGTTTTTTGTTTTGTGGGTTTTTTTTTTTCTTTTTCAGGTTATTTCACAAGCTTTCAACGAATGTGACATTGAAATCACATGTAAATGGTTCCTTTCCCTAGAAAAGGAAAGATCTGGCTGTTATTTCTTGTATGCCCCGCTACCACATAACAGGTATTTTGGGTCCTTTATCGCAAATAGCTGTTACGTGGTAGCAGGGCATGCTAGAAATAGTAGCTGAGATGTGTGGAATGTACTTGGAAAAGTTTTTGTAATGGTATTCCCTAGGGGTGATCTTTCGCTTTCACTTTCAGAACTGTCATCCAGATCAGCTGGTTTTGTTTAATTTCTATAAAAAAATTTTGTTTATTTACTTTTGTTTTAAAATGAAAGATGTATGAAAATGTGCATGAAGTGGACGTGTGCGTGAGAGAGAGAGAGAGAGCGTGCCACTTACACATACATGAGAAGACACATTCATTCACTCATTTACTCACTGTCTCTCACACACATACATTAAAAAAAGATGTACGCATATGTATTGATGTATGTATACATAACAACACACCCATTCAATCACTCTCTCTCTCTTTCTCCCTCTCTTTTTCTCTCTCTCTCTCTTCTCTCTCTTTCTCACACATCTTTCACTTTCTCCTTTCATTCACTTTAAAACAAAAGTAAATAAATATAAAAAATAATTTTAAAAAACCCCATTAAAATATTGTCTGTTTAAAGAATGCTAAAAGGCAGTCTTTCATTTTGATTCAAAGGCATGTGTGTTCCGTAAATTCCATAAAAAAGTTTTATTAATTTTTGTAGCATTTTGTTTGATGTCAGCATAAAGTGAAAGAGAGAGAGAAAATTGACAGGGATGTGTGTATGAGTTGATGGGGTTGCGAGACAGAAAGTGTGTGTTGTATGTATATGTAAGAGAGAGAGAGAGAGAGAGAGAGGTGTGTCTTGCTCTGTGTGCATGTGTGTGAGAGAGGGAGAGAGTGAATTTTTATTATTTTAGTTTTCTTGGATCTTTTTTTACTGAGTGAGTGTATGAGTGATTGACTGAGAGAGAGTGAAGTATGTTGTCATGTATGTGTAAAATGGCTAGGATCAGTCACACGTACACAAACACATCTACATCCATTAACTGCCATATACATGTACATGCATAAATACACAGCAACACACATCTCTCTCTCTTTTTCTCTCTCACATACACACACAACACACACTTTCTGTCTCACCCCCATCAGCACATACACACGTCCCTGTCAATTTTCTCTCTCTTTCACTTTATGCTGACATAAAACGAAATGTACATTTCTATCACCGAAAATAAATAAAAAGATTTTATGGAAATTACCGAATGCTGTATCTTAACAGTCTGAGAGTTATATCAAAACATAACCAGCAAAAATATAAATACTTACTATACAAACAACTTACAATTTTGAAGTCACATTCTGTTAAAAACATTTCTAAATGATTAAAATATTGTGTACATCAAAATGTTGATTTTTTTTTCTTAGAGAGCACGAAGAATATGTGCGTGTATATGTTACAGATAGCAGACATGTGTTTGTGTTAACATGCCATGTCATTCATTATATGTGTGTGCATTTTGTATATATGTATGTGTGTTAACGTCACAGAAGCCATGTTTTTTTTTGTTTTTGTCAAATACACAAACAGGCGTAGGAGTGGCTGTGTGGTTAGTAGCTTGCTTACCAACCACATGGTTCTGGGTTCAGTCCCACTACACCTTGGGCAAGTGTCTTCTACTATAGCCTCGGGCCAACTAAAGCCTTGTGAGTGGATTTAGTAGACGGAAACTGAAAGAAGCCCGTTGTATATATCTATATATATATATGTGTGTGTGTGTATATTTGTATGCCTGTGTTTGTCCCCACAACATCACTTGACAACCGATGCTGGTGTGTTTACATCCCCGTAACTTAGCAGTTCGGCAAAAGAGACCGATAGAATAAGTACTAGGCTTACAAAGAATAAGTCCTGGGGTCGATTTGCTTGACTAAAGGCGGTGCTCCAGCATGGCCACAATCAAATGACTGAAACAAGTAAAAGAGTAAACAAAAATTGTGTTTAATTGTTTTCATTAATAAGTAGAGGTCCAAATATCCCAAAAATTTGTACTGCACTGCTATATGCAAAAAGAGTTAAGATAAAATATACTATTTCTGAGATATTTTGGATACACATAAACATCTCTAGAATTTTAGTATCATTAAGATATATAGATAGATAGACACATATAGACACACACACACACACACACACACACACACAAACACTTATGTAAGTACACATCTGCATATATACATATACACATACACATATAGATGCATATAGATACATACATAGACCCAGACACTTACACAGGTTGGATAAAATCCCAGCTCTTCCCTCTTGAAGCACGTCTGTTTATTCCATTATTACAATCTAATATGTAGTTTGTGTTGTTTCTGTATAGGCGCAAAATACATATTGAAGTTAAAAATTCTGGACATACTATTTCACACACACACTGGCTCCCGTGCTGGTAGTACGCAAAAAGCACCATCTGAATGTGGCTGATGCCAGTACTCCCTAACTGGCCCCTGTGCTGGTGGCATATAAAAAGCACTATCTGAATGTGATTGATGCCAGGCCTGACTGAGTGGCTCCTGTGCTTGTGACACATAAAAAGCACCCACTACACTCTCAGAGTGGTTGGCGTTAGGAAGGCCATACCGCTGTAGAAACATTGCCAGATCAGATTGGGGCCTGGTGCAGCTGCTGGCTCTCCAGACATCACTCAAACCGTCTAACCCATGCCAGCATGGAAGACGGACATTAATCGATGAGGATGATGATGCCGATGCTCACACATATATACAAATACATATATACTTATACTTACAAACACCCTCATATAGAATCATGCACATATACATGTACACATGCGCATATATATAAACAGACATACAAATACATATATACACATACAGCCGCATGCACATATATGAACACTATACATGTACATACACACATGCACACACACACACACATATATTTATATATACTCTCACAAATATTTATATACACTTATATTTGTATACACATACAAAAATGCGTACACAATCACACAGATTCATGCCCATACACATTTACTTAGATACATTCATTATCACAAACTCCCTAAATCTGAACAAAGGATACAAATACATGTATAATTAAATATATTATTAAATAAAAGAATAAGACTAAATTTTGTCATGGAGGAAGTAAGAAATATAGATACGTGTATATATACAATTTTAGTAAATAACAGAGCAAAAATAAAAACAATAGCATTTAGACAACTGTATGATGAGACATTGACACAAACCCATACACAGATACACATGCATATATGCATACATTTTATTGTACACAACTGCAATATTTAAAGAATGTATCATCATCATATATATATATATATATATATAAATAACGCTCAAAATGGTTTCTTTTATGTGCCACCTGCACGGGAGCCAGTCCAGTGGAGCTGGCAACGATCTCACTCGAATGTCCTTACATGTGCCATCACGATTTCGCTTTCGCTTGCCTCAACAGGTCTTCGCAAGCCGAGCAGAATTTAGTGTCCAACGTAGGAAGGTACGCATCCTGGCAGAGGCCTTGGATTTAGGTCTCACTTGGCTTGCCGGGTCTTCTCACGCACAGCATATTTCCAAAGATCTCGGTAAGAAGTCATCACTTCGGTGAGGCCCAATGTTCGAAGGTCGTGCCTCACCACCTCATCTCAGGTCTTCCTGGGCCTACCACTTCCACAGGTTCCCTCAACTGCTAGGGTGTGGCACTTTTTCACACAGCTATCCTCATCCATTCTTGCCACATGCCCATACCAGCGCAAACGTCTCTCTTGCACACCACAACTG
>NC_068983.1:92057625-92058881 GCF_001194135.2 Octopus bimaculoides
CACCAGTAGAGGTAAGAGCTCTCTGAACTTTGCCCAGGCTATTTTTATTCTAACAGCTACACTTTCAGCGCACCGTCCCCCACTACTAACTTGGTCACCAAGATAGCGCAAGCTATTGACTTCTTCTAGTTTTACTCCCTGGAATGTGGCAGAAGTTGTTTTCTGCACATTTACAGTGTTTATAGTTCCTGAACATCTGCTATAAACGAAAACTAACTTCCTAGTTAACCTTCCTTTGATATTGCTGCACCTCTTATGTGTCCATAGCTTGCACTGGGTGCATCTTATAGAGTTCCTACCCACGCTTTTTCTACAGATTGAGCAGAGCCATCTACCTGAAGGGTTTGTGTTTTTTCTACCTTCCTACTTATTAGGACTTTGGTTTTAGCTAAGTTGACTCTAAGGTCCTTCGATTCTAGTCCTTGCTTCCACACCTGAAACTTCTCTAGTTCTGACTCAGCAATTAGTGCAAGGTCATCAGCATAGAGGAGCTCCCAGGGGCATCCTGTCTTGAATTCCTCTGTTGTAGCCTGGCGAACTATGATAAATAGGAGGGGGCTGAGGACGGAACCTTGGTGGACCCCTACCTCCACTCAGAGTTCTTCACTGAACTCATTGCCAACCCTCACCTTACTAACAGCGTCTCTGTACATGGCTTGTACAGCTCTCACTAACCACTCATCTATTCCTAGTTTCCTCATTGGCCACCAGATGAGGGATCGGGGGACCCTGTCGAAGGCTTTCTCCATGTCAACGAAAACCAGGTACACAGGTTTATCCTTGGCTAGGTATTTCTCCTGCAGCTGTCTTACCAGAAATATAGCATCAGTGGTGCTTTTTCCTGCAATGAACCCAAACTGCATCTCATCTAAACTTACTCTCTCTCTTCCTAATTAGTTGGACTATGATCCTCTCCGTGACTTTCATTACCTGATCTAAAAGCTTGATACCTCTGTAATTATTTGTATCTAAAGTGTCACCTTTACCTTTGTAGCAGGTGACTATGGTGCTTCTACACCAGTCATTGGGTATGACTCCTTCGTGTATCACCTGGTTAAGAATATGGGTGACTAGGCTATAGCCGACACTGCCAGATATTTTGAGCATCTCTGCAGTAATTCCAGATGGGCCTTCTCTGTCTTCATACTCTTAATTGCTTTATCTACCATGGTACTGTCAACTCGGATAGCTGGTCCCTCTGTTGGGTCGACATTCGACAGACTCTCTTTCTCCCATTCATTCTCTTATTGAGCAAT
>NC_068983.1:92059562-92060027 GCF_001194135.2 Octopus bimaculoides
TATATATATATATATATGTATGTATGTATACGAAAAAAAGAAAAGAGCCAAAGTTTGCAATTGTTGTTTTCATAAGTGAGAATGTTTTAAAAAATAAGATGAAATAAGTTGTACTTAGTAAATGAATACATAGTTTACAGTGATGTGTGTTTGATGATATAAACCTAATCTGAATGGACAATTACAGACAAAGGAGTGATAGATATATGGACATATCATATATTATACACACCTGTATATACATAATATATATCCACTCACATATGCTTTCATTTTATAGAGTAGATATACACATGCAAAAACATACAAAAAGTTTGAATTTACACAAATATAAGTAATTGTTTGTGTACATGCATGTGCATATGTTTAACTGCTTGTGTATATATCTATACATGTGTTTATGTGTGTGTGTTTGTATATGTGTGAATGCATGTATGTATTGTATATGTATATTTATTTATGTAT
>NC_068983.1:92061084-92063216 GCF_001194135.2 Octopus bimaculoides
ATATGCATGTATGAATATATGTATGTGTGTGTGTGTATATATATGTACATGTGAAAAAAAAATGATCACGGGATTGCACCTAGAAAGTTCCTCTCCAAGGCACAAGTCCAGGCAAGGTTGTTTATGAAAGACCAGCAGTCGCCTATGCATACCAGCCCCACCCTCTCCACACTACCAATGTTATCCAAGGGACAGGTAAGTGCCAATACATCTTGGCACCAGTAACATCGCAACTCATTTCTATAGCTGAGTGAACTGGAGCAATGTGAAATAAAGTGTCTTGCTGAAGAACATGACACATAGCTCAGTCCAGGAATTAAACTCACTACTTCATGATTGTGAGCCCAAAACTCTAACCACTGAGCCATATATGTCTGTATATATTTGGGTGTATGTTTGTACAGTACAGAACCACTAATCCAGCATTGTTGGGACCTGGAGAGTGCGGGATTAGAGATTTTGCTGGATTATTGATTGATTAAGTATAGTAGGTTAGTTTAGGTTAGGTATACCCTGTAAATCAGTATGAATTGGTTAATAAGGAAAAGAGAAACATAAAATGGAATTTTAGTGAAATGAAGTGAAATCAAATGAAATTTTAATACGACCCAGGTAAAATGGGTGGTAAAGTACTGATACACTAATTCTGTTGATGTACACAAAGATCATCATTGAGGTGTGGGGATATCAGGATTGGCATCTTCTTGATATGATGGGCTGCTGGGACCCCCATCTTCATCATCTTGTAAGGTGAGTGAAATATCAGGAACTGATGGTGATGGTGGCAGCACATCTGGGCAAGATGATGTTGAAAGCATTGGATTTTCCAAGTGATGACTCCTCTGTTGTACACTTACTAGCTATTTTTTTAAACATATCTTGCAAGCTAAGCTGTTTCATATATTTTGGTCTTTCTTTTATCTGTTTATCATGCAACATATAAATGTTCATTATTTCTTGTTCACTTATAAAATTGCATTGTTCTAGACCTTTTAGCAGTTCACCTTTCTCTTACAACTTCCTTATTTTTATCTCTGCTTTCTCCTTCATTGTCTTGCTGCTGAGGCATTTACAACCATCTGCAAAATTTCTTGGTCAGAATTATGATGAACAACAGCTGCATTTTCAGCTGATCACTTTTCACCACACATGGCCTGAAACTTTAACCTATGTTGATCCTTGAAATACTGCAGCCAGCCTTCACTGTAATCGCACTCATATACCAGTCCAAATTCTTCATGGAATGTTTTTGCTTATTCCTTCAAATGATCAGCTGAGAGCTAGACACCTTCACTTTCATGCAATCTAAACCACTTCATGAATGTGTAATCTAGTTCTATATTTTTATTAGCTTTCATTGTTTTCCTTTTATAAATTTGTTTCTTTGACTCACTATTAGCAAAGAAATGGAGTAACAGGTCTTTCTGTTTTTTTATGTCGTAAAATCTCAAAGATCCAACGTTGTATAATTCATACAATCTTTTCACAGACACACTGCTGTCAAGTTTTTCCAACAGTTCAACTTTATCTTTTAAAAGTGAAAAAGATATAATAATAAATGTAAAAAAATCCTAACTGGAAAGGCCTGCATTTTACAAATGATGTGAGTGTATTTATGCAGCAAGTAGCACCAACAAATCATAGCAGCCAGTTGGCGTGGCGACCCAAGTAATTTGAAATTATTTTGAATTTTTCTAGCCAAAATTAGTGCCAGATTACTGATTGAACTGGATTACAGATTCCTAGGTTAGTGATTGTGAATTGTATGTGGGTACATGTATAAGTCTGTGTATGTTTATATTCATATGTGTATGTAGGCGTGCGTGTGTGTATGTATGTATGTGTATATAAACGTATATATATATATATATATATATACCAGAGTAAGCACATAAATGCGAAACAAGGTGGAAAAAATGGTAGTCGAATACAGGAAGTAGAGTAATATGCTTTATTAAAAAAGCAGCAAAGATATCACAAAAACTGTAACTCAGAGTGTCACATTCTCATTCGTTGGACAGTTCAGAAACAAAACTGTCCAACAAATGGGAACGTGAAACTTTGAGTAACAGTTTTGTGATATCTTTGTTGCTTTTTTAATAAAGTGTGTGTGTGTATATATATATATATAT
>NC_068983.1:92063489-92066718 GCF_001194135.2 Octopus bimaculoides
TACCTTTCCTTCATTGGACACTAAACACGCTTGCGAAGACCTCTTGGGGCAAGTAAAACTGAAATCGAACCAAATTCGACGAGTGGCACCCATGCCAACGTCTCCTTCATTGGACACGAAACTCGGCTTGCAAAGACCTCTTGGGGCAAGTGAAAGTGAAATTGTGATGGCACCTGTACCAGTGGAATGCTAAGAGCACTGTCCGAGCGTGATCGTTGCCAGAGCAGCTGTCTGGCTTCTGCGCTGGTGGCACGTAAATAGCACCATTTGAGTGTGATCATTACCAGTGTCGCCTTCCTGGCACTTGTGCTGATGGCATGTGAAAAGACATTTGAGCGAGATCATTGCTAGTGCCGCTGGACTGGCTCCTGTGCAGATGGCACGTAAAATACATCATTTTGAGCATGGCCGTTGCCAGTACCTCCTGACTGGCCTTCATGCCGGTGGCATGTCAAAGCACCCATTATACTCTCAGAGTGGTTGGCGTTAGGAAGGGCATCCAGCTGTAGAAACACTGCCAAATCAGATTGGAGCCTGATGTAGCCATCTGGTTTCACCAGTCCTCAGTCAAATCGTCCAACCCATGCTAGCATGGAAAGCAGGCGTTAAATGATGATGATGATGATGATGATGATGATATATACAGTCAAATTCTCATTTAATGAAAATTTTGTTTAATGAAAATTCCATTTAACGATCCCCCAAATTTTATTTTGCAAAGTTTTGTGTATAAACTCTTGACATAGATGATATTTAACAAAATTCGGAATAACGAATACACACAAAAGATTTTAAAGGAATTTTAGAAATATTTTTGGGATTTTTTGATAAATGTAATATAATATAATATGTCTATCACTTGTATTTGTATAATAATTGGGGACAAGAGTATTCGAACAGACTACGATGGTGGGACCGGCAAAATAACCTATTTTGCCGGTTGTACAACTAGTATTTCTTTACATAAATATGTACACTGGTTAGTTCACTGTCTGATATATGTTAGATGAGTTCATAACTTTATTCATTAAATGATCATTTATTTTAATGTAGAATGTTTAAACATGTAAATGAAGTATTATTTGAGGTAGACAGACCCCTTGAGATCGTCAGTGCCTTGGTTGTGTGAGATGTATAGGCAGGACCTGAACATTGTATACAAAAACCACAATTATATAGTATATATGAAATGAAGGCTTTAGTTTTAAAGTTTGTGTCAAAGTGAAGGTTAATCCGAAAGAAAACATTATTTTACGGAAATGTTTTATGACTTTCTTAATGGTGTCCCTAAAGTGCTTGTGTGCTTTTAGTAATGTATTACTCAACATATACAAAACCTAGAACTATGTAGTATATAACATATGAAAGCCTTAGTTTTACAGTTTCTGTCAGAGTGGAGTTCATTCGGAAAAATAAATATTTTATGTAAAATACGGCATTTTTGTCAAGGAAAGCCATGATTTTAAGGATAGATAATCTACAATTTAAAACCGAAGGCAGGCATATCAGTTGTATTTGTTCCATAAATTTGTTTAATAGCCTCTCGAATTAATGAGTACTCATTCATTAAGGAACAAGCATGCTAGATTATAATTTGTTTAAAAAAATCTGATTAAGATATTTTAACTATCCAAGATAGATTTTTACAAAATTTGCGTAAAAAAACAGCCAGTCACGACTATTTGAAAACCCAGCATTCAATTCAACTGATACCAAACGCATGAGAAAAAAATAAATATCTTAGGGATGTAATCCTAAAAATAGCAGATAAAGTATTTGTGAAGATAAATATTTTGACAGAAAAAGTACATCTTGTTTTTTCATGTTTAAAATGAATTAAATATTAAATACTGGCTTTTTATCTACAAAGTCAGGGCATTGCACTGAAAAAAGATCAGAATTCTCTCTAAATTTGAATATAATTTTGTATAAACCAAAGTGATGTAAGCCTAAGTAAACAACAAAAAGAGCAAAAGAAATCATATATAATTTCACAAAAATTGGAAGTGTTGAATCACAAGAAATAGAACCTGTTGGCAACACAAGAGGAACTGAAGAAGAAATTCAAAATGCCAATATGATTTATTATTGGTATTCTAAAGAACAAATCCAAATACGAGCAAAAAAAAAAAAAATTACCAAGGAAAGAAGAATTTAGTAAATCCGAATGTTATGAAAGCTATCCATGATCCACTTTATGAGTGGATTCAGAAAAAAAGATAAAATTTTCACACAGTAACCAATATGCTGAAGATTATGACTTTTAAAATTGCAGATTATCTTCAAATCAAAGATTTTAAAGCTTCACAAACGTGAATTACATGGTTTAAAGAAAATTTTGGCATAAAATCAAGGACAATTTCTGGAAAAGAACTAGTAAATCTCGTTGTAATAAAGAACACATTCTCTGATTTTGTTGAAAACTCCAAAAAATACTCTCCACAAGATATTTTTAATTGCAATGAAACAGGTCTTTTATATAAATGTCCTCCCAAAAATACACTGGTTCTCAGCTCAGAAGAACGAGCCTCAGGAATATTTTCAAAAGATCGCATTACAATACTTTTCTGTGTGTATAGAACTGGCGGGAAAATAAAGCCTCTTATAATCGGTAAATTAACATCTCTGCAGGGTTTTAAGAATATTAACATGGAAGCTTTGGGACTAGAATATATTCATTGTGAAAATCTTGGATGACTGGTTTTATATTTAGAGATTGTTGAAAAGGCTTAATGAAAAAATGGTTACAGAATAGGAAAATACTTCTTTTGCTTGACAATACCACCGTTCATTACATCGATATCAATTTGAGCAATCTAGAACTTCATTATTTGCAGGTGAATTGATAAAAAATACAGCCTGTTGATCAAAAGATTTTGAAGCATGAATTGAGGCATGGAATTCCATTTCAGTTGATACAATAAAAAATTGCTTTAATCATGCCTTCAAAAATTGGGAAGGAACAAATGAAAGTACTGAAATGCCTTCCAGAAACATGGATGTTGGGGAAAATTCAATCGAATTGATGAAGAGGAAACAGCATTCTATAATAACTTATATCTACCTGTCTATGCTGACAATAATCTAGAAGATGAAATTTTCAGAGTAACTTGTTATCAATGACAAGCTTGAAATTTTTGATGAATCAGAAAATTAAACAAAGGAAAGCGAAAAAATCAGTTTTTCCAATGCAGTTTATCATCTTGAACAGCTAAAATTTTTCTTACAG
>NC_068983.1:92067865-92076705 GCF_001194135.2 Octopus bimaculoides
GTGTGTGTGTGTGTGTGTGTGTGTGTGTGTGTGTGTGTTGCATTTATGGTATCAATAATAGTGGCAATGTCATTGCAAATCTAAATATCTATTATTGTTTTGTTCTTATTGGTTTTAGGGATATATGTTTCCTTACATTTGATGCTGTTTTAATATTATTATTGGAATTTTATTTTTATAATTATCTCTATTTTTATGCTGTATTTTATTGATTCAATCATTATGATTATTATTACATGCTGTTAAAAGGTAGACTGTATTGCAGTTAATATGGTTTTTCACAATTAGGGATATACTCTATTTTCCCAGTATAACCAGCTTTAGACATGGTGATATAATAAACAGCATTTTATAAAAAGTAATTTCTATTAGCAGAAAGTTGAGAAATATAGTACAACACACCTCTAATTATAGATTTAATGACAGCTTAGAGATGATTAGAATTACAGTGGTCAGTAAGGAAACTTGAATGGCTTGTGAGGATCATGCAAGCTACGTTACAGAGGTGGAGTTAGCAATAAGTAAAATGATGAATTTAGCATCATCATCATCGTTTAGCATCCGTCTTCCATGCTAGCATGGGTGTGACCACTGCAGATAGGAATCTTCCAGGTCATAGTGGAGGAGTTTAAAAAGTGGCAATCTATGGTGATACTTTTCTTCTTACTACTAACTCTGTTATAGAATTAAAGTAGATTTTCCAGACATGGAAATAAACTGAGAAATGAAAGGCTTCAGAGTAAACTTAACAAATGTTAAACTTTTAGTAAGAAAGAAAGAAAAAGAGTTCAGGTTAATGGCCATCTTTGATATACAAAAAAGAACAAGAAATTCAATATGGTGTAATCCTGTACAAACTATGGATACACATGAGGTGTAGTTAAATCATAGGCAGGTTAACAGAAAAATCATTGTTTATATGCAGTAGATACAAAAGAGCAGAGAGCAAAATTAATCCAAATGAAATTCAAATGTTTGGAAGGTGCCCTATATTCTAACTATTAGGTGATCTGGTTAGGAGATGGGTGTTCCAAATATGTAGTAGCCAGAGTAAGAACAGGGCAGAAAAAGTTCAAGGACCTATTAACTCTGCTTGTGAAAAAGAGTTTCTAAAAGGTAATTTATATGATAATTGTGTCTGAAGTGTGATGCTGCATGGTAGCAAGGTATGAGACTTGAATTTAGAGGATTGTGAAGACTAGAAATAAAGTATACTCTGTTGGATGGAACACAAATGAGATAAATGGAAAACTGGATTTATCTTCATTTTCTTTTTTTTTTTATATACTTGTTTTAGTCATGAGATTGTGGTCATGCTGGGTCACTGCCTTGAATTTTTAGTCGAAAGAAATCATCTCCAGTACATATTTTTTAAGCTTAGTACTTATTCTATTGGTCTCTTTTGCTGAACCACTAAATTACAGGGACATAAACTCACCAACACTGATTGTCAAGTGATGAGGGGGGACAAAAACACACAAGGACACACACATATAGATGTACATACATATATATATGACAAGCTTCTTTTCAGTTTCTGTCTACCAAACCCACTCAGAAGGTTTTGGCCAGCTTGAGGCTGTAGTAGAAGACACTTGCCCAAAGTGCCATGCAATAGGATTGCACTGGAACCATATGGTTGGGAAACAAGCTTCTTACAACACAACCACTCCTGTAAAAGAAATCAGATATAGGGTATGGGCATATGTGATGTAGAAGGTAGTTGTCTAGAATAATGAGTGTTCAATGTTAATGCAAAAGTGAGATCTAGGAAGGCGTGGGTGAAAGTGCAGCTTTAGGAGAGAACACATCTCAAAAGTCTGGGTTTTATCTATCAATTGTCAACTTGAATAGCTGATTTCTGCTTGGACCTATGTAAGGAAAACTCTCCTACTCCCAGATATTCTTCACATTTAGTAGCCTTTCATAATGACACTTCCAAACCTCTTTCTTTGCCGAATCACTAATTGCAAATGTGCTGTCATCCATCCAAATACACTTCTCTCCTACAACATCATGATTTTCTTTGGCACTCTGCAATTCAGAACATCTCATTCCTCTGATCCTCATGCCGCAGAACAATGGCAAACTTCTTCCTTTCAGCTTCTCCCTTAGCTAAATATACCTGTCACCTTGCTTCTCTCCTAGCTACCTGGTATAATTCTCTGCTACCCTCATTCTCCCAGACCACTTTCTTTGCTCTTATGGTTCTGTCTCCTACACTGTTCCACCACCCTAGGTATCATTGGGACTTTGCATCATTTGCAAATTTGATCTGTGGCCTGTTAGAAATACCAGTTGTCCTCTAGGTTACATGTCTCTACCCCCCCCCTCACCAATGCTTTAATTAGTTTATCTCTAAATCTCTGACTATTCAAAGGACCCTTAAGCTTCCAGATGTTTCTTTTCAGACTAGTCTGCTTCTTGGGATCTCTCTAACACAAATTCTGAAGTCTCTATTGATTAACCCATGTTGAGGAGTACATTTTTCACCTGGAAAGGTTTTTGTATTCATGAGCAATCATCTATCTGACTTTCTGATGAGCATGCAGTCCAGAGGTTCTCAACCATTTTTAATCTATGGACTCCTTTGATTACTAGCCATTCAATATTTAAAAAGTAGTTTTATGGTAACTTCTTTCAAAATTCCTATTTTGTTTTACACATATTCACTTGTGTAGATTGAACAATGCAAAATGTTAGAGAAAGAAACTTAGCTGTTTCTTGCAAAACATACCAATACATACATCTAAAGTAAACATTTTTCGGGGACCCTTAAAATAGTATTGTGGAACCCCAGTTTACTATTTCAATATGTTGACCTCCAAAAATCTTGTATGGATGCTCAGGGTCATATGGACTCTGGTTGAGAACACTGGTGTAGTCAGTCTGACTTGTGTGGCCACTAGATGACCAGCTGACTGGCTGGTTTCCTGGAGTTGATATTGCAGATCATAAAGTTATTTGCATTATAGAACTCCTGTAGCTTTGTTCCCTCCTTGTTACAAGAACCAACTCCATAGCCTCCATGCACATCGTGATGTTGCCTAGTATGTCCATGACGTCATCAACCATGAAGATAAGGTCACTGTCATTTTCTTTGAGGTAGTCTGTGTAAAAGAGGATCATAAAATCAATCCTTTTGGTCATCTGGCAGACTTGGTTGAGGAGCATAGGCAGAAATAATTGTTGCTGTACTACCTTGCAAAACTATTCTAAGCATAAGTATCCTGTTGCACACTCCAACTACCTAAATCACCTCATCTACCCATTTTTCAGCTAAAAGTATGCCTACACCACCAACCACATCATTGTTGTCTACCTAGAAGATTTCATACCTGTGCTGAACCTAGCTGAAATTCCCCTCCACCTTCTTGAACAGAACCAGCATCTTCACACCTTTCTGGCATCTCAAGATCTCACCAGACCTACCTTTCAATGTGTGTACATTGACCATGCCAGTTATAAAGGTGTGGAAAGAGTGGCAAGAGAGAACGGTGATGGCTGAAAGGAAGGGACAGCATGCTTCTGTGAAATT
Organism: Octopus bimaculoides; assembly: GCF_001194135.2. Lineage (NCBI taxonomy): Eukaryota > Metazoa > Mollusca > Cephalopoda > Octopoda > Octopodidae > Octopus > Octopus bimaculoides. The sequence goes on from NC_068983.1 coordinate 92,071,404, forward strand.
CTGTTTTCTGTTGGGGAAAATGGCAGCCAAAACAGTTGTCATGCTTCAAACAACTGACAAGGATACTACCATGAGCAAAACACAAGTTTATGAATGGTTTTCACTTGTCGCTTGAAGACCAACTTCATTTAGGGCAACTATGGACCTCCCAAACAAATGAATACATCACTGAATAATTGATGAACTTGTTGACATGACTGATGTGTCCTAGAACTTCTGCCAATGAATTTTGAGCAAGGAATTGTGAATGAAAAGAGTTGCAGGAAAATCTGTGCCTCGCTTGCTCACAGAAGATCAAAAGCAGTCATGACTAAATGCGTGTCATGAACTGAAAGAACAGTTCACCCAATCTTGCTCCCTGCAACTTTTTTTTTGTTCCCCTGAATGAAAAAAGTCCTTAAAGGAAAACATTTTGCAGATGTGGAAGAGGTGAAGAAAAAACAATGAAAGCATTAAAAGGCATCACTTCACAAGAGTTCCAGGACTGCTTCGAACAGTAGAAATCACTTCTGGGCCAAGGCATTGCTGCAAATGGAGAATACTTTGAAGGCGATAAAAGTGTAAATATGTAAAACTAAGTGAATAAAATAATATTTCAAAATTCTGGTTTCTTTTGGGTAACCCCTCGTTTGATGAGAACTCTATGCCCCTGAATCTTAATTTGAGGCATTAGTTGAAGAAGATTTTTATAATTGCTGATCTTCCATATCCTATCCTTGGTGCCAATTTCCTGAATCATTTTGGTCTTCTTGTAGAGTTGAAACACAGGTATTTACAATATACCTGCTACTGTCAGTCCTCTTTTCTTTGTACCCTCTACATCTAATCTTTATCATGTGATCCTTAAAAAATTTCCAGGCACCACTTGCACTGCTTTTAATAATGAGTGTCTGGTACACTCGATTACACATCATGTTATCACTAAGAGACCTCGTGTTTCATCATGACCTAGACATCTCACTCCTTAGCAAGTTAAAAATAGCTGAGGACAAATTTAGTCACATGTTGGACCCTTGAATAACTTGACTTCCACTTGGAGATTGACATCCTTGTAGAGACTACAGACATTTGAATGTTCCAGATATGTACCCAGTTCCACATATTCATAATTACCCAACTTCTTTACATGGTTGTACTGTTTTCCAAAAATTAATTTGGTACTTGCCTATAATGAGATTCCTATAGAGCCTACTGATGTTCTTAGAAACAGCCATAACTGCTCCTTTTGGACTTTTCAAATTTCTCAAAATGCCTTTTGGTTTTTGGTATTCTGCTAATACATTCCATAGATTTATTGATGAAGTCACTCATAGTTTAAACTTTGTTTTGACTTGATTGCTATCGCTATGGAAGAGCAGCATGAATAACATTTAGAACAACTTTTTACTAGATTGTCACAGTTCAGTGTAATAATTAACCCCAATAAATGTCTTTTTGATGTTTCTTCTATTGCATTTTTGGGACATATTATCAATAAAAATGGAATTCATCCATTAAAAGGAAAATTTGATGCCATTACAAATACCCCTGTTCCTGCATCACTGAGAAAGCTGTGTGAATTTCTCAGTTTCATTAACTTCTGCACTGTAACCATATTTCCATTAACAGAGCTGTCACATAATTGCAAAAATAAAGAATGAAACTATTTCTTAAAATGCAGCAGAATTGCAACCTTTTAATGACATCAAAGAAAAATTAACTAAACCTACTGTATTAGCTCTCCCAGTACCAGAAGTTCCACACCTGGGACAAAGCATAATTTACGCACGCACACACACACACTCTCTCTCTCTCTCTCTCTCTCTCTCTCCCCCCCTCTCTCTCCCTCCCTTTTAAATTTGAATTTTGTGCTGGAGGAATCATAGTTTATAGAGCAATGTGATGAAAGAAACAGCACAGCATCAAACTTACACTATTTATATTCTCCTCTTGTTCAGAGTTCAAATTCAGCTTTTTTTTTTATTCTGCAGTAATATACTGATATAAATTCAATGAACTATATATATGTCTCACTTTGTAATTTCAATTAAATTTCTTTTCCTTTATTCCCTGCATTGTACTTCTGTTAGATTTTTATCATGTCTCTCTCTTTCCCATTTTATATCTGGATTCTTTATATTAATTTAATTTATTTCATATCTTTCTTCTTCTTTTCAGCCAGAAACAATTGGTGACTTAAATAGTTTACAAGAGCTCTGGCTTGATTGTAATAATCTTATCCAGTTACCTCGAGTAAGTAATGTGTATTTGTTGATTCTGATCTATACTAATTTTGGTTTTATTGTCTTCCTTGTGTGTTTATTTTTATTTAGTTTATAAAATATTTTAATATTTTATGATTTTTCTATATTGTTGAATGATGGTAGTGCTTTAATGTGTTTGTTCACTAGATGTTGTCCTAATATTATTGATGTTGTATGTTTGTCAGTAGCATGTTTTGTTTTTACTGCATGTTGTTATTTGTTGATTGTATGGTGGCTATTGTTGTTGTCAAGATTACACACAAACACATACAAAACTGCTTGACAGCAGAAGATTGGGCTCGTGGGTACCTTTAGCAGAATACACTCTACTATAACTATTCAGGAGCCAGGTTTCCGGTTGGATGATAACAGTGCACGACTTTTGTTCCCTGTCCCATACAGCTATATCTAACATGTTCTGCTTACACACAGTTTCCATTTTTATTCAAATGTCCATCAGAATGTTTTAGTTTTAAAAGTGTGGATGCTTTGGGGTTCTGGTGTACCTTTGGTATGACTGTAGGACAATCCTTTCTGACTGTCTTAGCAACAATGTTATGTCTAATGGGAAGTTTGTATCTTGTGGACACTTTTGGACAATAACAAATGATATGAGTGATATCTTCCATACTAGTATGGCACAATCTATCACAGCATTCAGTGGGGTGTGGAAGCATCCTGTCTTTTGTTGATCTTATTTAGTAGCTATCTCTTGTCCTTGGATATTGAAGGCATAGCTTTCTAAATGCGATGTGATGTATCTATCACAGGTCCAAGGGCAATTATATGTGTGTTTGCATACAAACAACCTGTGTATAATTTATACATCATATTTAAGCCACATTATAACCCTGAAGTTTTTGACTACATATGTCTTTTAGTTTTTAGCTACTTGTGTTGTCTATAACTGCCTACCAGTCTGGCACAACAATCTCAGCATTCATTATTCTTTTCAAACAGCTTAATAAGAGCTGCCTTGTAGAATGTGAGCTTTCTCTATTAATAGACTCCCTGTCCCTCCTAGGGACTGATTTCTCTTTTTGCAGTTTTGCAACAACCATCAGGAGAGTTTCACTATTGATATTATAAATTTTGAGAGAGATGGTTGCACAGTGCTCATTTTGCATCATGGTTGTCATATCAACTTTGCGTCATGGTTGTCATGTTTGTTTACATTCCAGATCCCTCCCTAAAATGACTCTCAGTCATCCAAGAGAGAGGTTTCCATAACCCTGACCTTTTGTATTGTGATACACTGCTTGTGGTTTTATTGCAAACTTGCAGTTAATGGGTTTTCATTCTCAAAGATTTTTTAATAAAGAAATTGTTCACTTATTGCTTGCAGTTTGTGTTTAAGGGAAGATAACTTGTCTCTTAATGTCTCTTGTCAACAGCTCCCATAGACGTCAGATAAGCTATCATAAAGTTGAAGATGGTGGTTCATGAATATATTATTCATCTTAGACTTCATATATGTCTAACTATGCAGTATTTTCTCTGAATCTGTTGACATGGACATGGAGAGAAGTAATCCATTTTGTTTGTTTTGTCTCACTGTGGTTGATCCCACTACTTATGTATCTTGGCAAATGGTAATTGTGGCACAACATAGCAGAACATTCCATACCCAAAAGTTGGGATTTTCAATCTGTATACACTGTTGATAAGTTTTCTTTTGATCCATAAAGTAGTTGTTTGTTAATGTAGATGAAATTTTGTTTCAATTTTGCTACCGAGTGTTCTTTCAGTTGTTTGTATTCTTCACTCATTATTTCTGCTTGTTCATAATTAGTTGTTGCTTGCTCATGTAATGGCAGCATATTCGTTTCAATTTTATTGTTATCGCATGTCATGATTCTCAGAAGACGAATTGAGTGATCTGGCCCGGCTCTTATTGGCTGCATTATTGTAATAGTCTGTTAATTTTTTTTCAACAAAGGTTGCTATAGATATTTATGTCAAAGGAATTACAAAAAAAAAAATGTGATGTTGCAATATTTTCATTCTCACACTAGTTTCAATAATTCTTGTGTTCAGTAATTTACATAAGAACCCTTTCATCAGGAAAAATAAATAAAGGAAGGAAAAAAAAAACAGAAAAATCGACAATTAGAACATAATGTAAAGATATCGCTCTAGAATATTTGATCAAGACTTCTCTTGTTTAGTGTGTATTAGATTACATAGCAATGTGCTTAACAGAATGAAGGATGGGAGGAAGGTATCAGCAGGCAGAAAAAAGTTCATAAAGCATTGCTGTATAGTAGTATACCAAGAAACAAAATGTCAACACTTCAAAGAACTATGGTATACATATACAGATAACTTTGTGAGGACACTGAGAGGGATAATTACAATCAAAGATGTATATACATATAAAGCAGCACATATATAATTTTTATGCATTGCTACAATTATGTGCTTATATGCATACATAAATCAACTTACATGTATGTGTGTGTTTATGTATATATATACATACACACATACACACACAATCATTGATGTACATCTAAATATGTATGTATATACATTCATCTATAGTTTTGCATGAATAAACATGTGCGTGTGTGTGGTTTGAGATAAACTCTACAGGCACAGATGTGTCATCAGATGGGCTAGTCCATATGTGTACACATACATAAATAATCATCATCATCATATATATCTATAAAAGAGAGGATGTTTGTGTGTACGTGAATATAGTTTATGCACGTCCACAGATTAGCACGCACGTCGCTCCAATTTTAGGAGGTGATGTGTCATGACTTTATGTGCATTTTAGCGAAATTTTTCTCTCAGAGGCACCCGCATATGGCTGTAAAAATCGATAAACTTTTACCAATTTTGAAGTTTGTTGACATGGCGAAGTCAAATCTGTGCGTACGCGCATGAAGGCGAGAGAGAAAGAGAGAGAAATTGTATGTTTGTGAAGGAGAGATACATTTTGTTTGCCAGCGTCTGACAAAAAAAAGTAGGAGAGGGCCGCTATTTCTTAACAGTGGTGTGGTAAGAAAAAAATACCTTCTCTCTCTCTCTCTCTCTCTCTCTCTCTCTCT
>NC_068983.1:92076848-92077176 GCF_001194135.2 Octopus bimaculoides
ACATTGCACACAAAACACATGTTGCCAAAAAGAAATAGACGCTATCTTTTTATAGTGAGTATGCGAGACAGAAAGTGTGGTGTGTATGTGAAGTTCTTTTGTTAATGTGAGAGAGCAGCATGTGTGTGTGTGTAATGTTGCTGTGTGTGTGAGACAGGGAGAGAGAGAAAGAAAGAAAGATATACGGGCAACACACACACACACACACAAACACACACACACAAACACACACACACACACACACACATACGAACATGTATGCGTACAAAAAATATGTATACAATTGGTGTACATACGTGCGTGTGTGTATGTGTGTGTTGCTCATATA
>NC_068983.1:92078718-92095460 GCF_001194135.2 Octopus bimaculoides
ATATATATATATATATATATATAGGATTATAATATATATACTGTTGACTATTGAGTAAAAAATGCATTGTATTCCTTATTTAGCAGTCGATACAAACTCCTGGTTATCTACACTTTAAGATTGGTTTGCTGGTGCAGAAAATCCAGGTGCTTACCACTTATATAACTGGTGTCTAAGAAATGATGATATTGATGGCAGTCATAGTACAAAAGGCATTTATAAAATGTTTGATAGTAATAAAAAGCCAATGAACATAGTGATGAGTATTATAAGAGTTCAGATAAAAACAAGGTGATAGATGAGGAGGGACAATATAATGATGAACATAAAATGTAGGGACTTACATAGAATGGAATGACAGAAAGAAAAACAATACTCAGTATACAATATAAACAAAAGTAGTATACATAGTATACATTAAAGGAAATGGTGACAGTGATGAGATAGAGGAGGATCCTCTAGGGTTAATCAAGGAACTTCACCAACCAAAATCTCCCTAAACCCCAAGGGCAAGTGCCATATTCATTTCCTGTTCTCCAACTCACAATTCTATACTTAGAGTGGTGGCATTCTCTTTTATTTCTTTATTGCCCACAAGGGGCTAAACATAGAGGGGACAAACAAGGACAGACAAAGGGATTAAGTCGATTACATTGACCTCAGTGCGTAACTGGTACTTAATTTATCGACCCCGAAAGGATGAAAGGCAAAGTCAACCTCAGCTGAATTTGAACTCAGGATGTAACGGCAGACGAAATACTGCTAAGCATTTTGCCCGGCGTGCTAACGTTTCTGCCAGCTCGCCGCCATATTTAACCACTTTCACCCACCTTTAGATAAATTCACTGAAGAACAGCACTACTTTTTACATCCTCAATTTCCTTTCCTATTGAAACTTGAAAATGTCAATGAGGTATCTACCAAAGAGGAAAGTTTCTGTCTGCATACCTTTCAGCCTCATCCATTGGACAGCCTCTTTCACCTTAGCCACCACACAAAGGAAAACTGCCTTACCTGCCTGGTTAAAGGAGGGTGACAGGGCAGTCATCACTATGGACTTGGCTGATAGCTGGATCTGTTCCACACTTTACAGCAGCTATTCAATATAGCTCCACAAGTTGGCAATACTCAGACACTGAATGAGTGCATGCAGAATGATTTCTTTGAGTAACATGTGTCTTGGACCAGTCTATCTGGTGACACGTCTGTACCTGTAGAGTTTATCTCTACTAGGCCAAGACCTTCTGGAAATTATCTGTGGTAGTTGCCAACTGGAAAGTCCTCTGGAACAGATTAGCCAGTTCATTTTCATCAATACCCAGTCTTGCTGAGGACAATGTTACACTTCCCCACCACTAATCCTCTATAGACTGCTAAAGTGGAACATCCACTGATCCCACTACCCAACTAGCTGTGGATAGTGAGCACTTGACAACACTGTAGATCAGTGCTACTCAAAGTGGTGGTCTGTGGACCATTGCCAGTCTGTAAGCCATCAGCTGTTGGTACGCATCGAGTTTCCAGAAAAGAAAGAAATATTATAAAATACTTACATAATATTGTATTATTTGTTTACAAAATGAATATAAGATAAAAAAAATTGTCACCTTTTATTATATTCATTATATGTATTGTTTCTGGCACATGGAAAAAAAACTGCTGGTACACCACATCAAATAATTTGAGAAGCACTGCTGTAGGTGTCCAGTCTAATTTTTTGCTTTACACAGGACTGCAGTTCCATCAAGGAGACAAACTACAGAAATATATGCTTCACAAATGGTAGCTACACATATTTACATTCTAGGATTCATTGCAGTGCTTGTCTGTGCATCAGCAGCTACAGCATGCTTAAGCTATCATACAGAGGGTGCTGGTGGCAGACTAACCACCTGACAACTGCATTGTGTCCCTTCCACAAGAAACTGAATTGCAGATGCTCTAACCTGTTCAGGAACAGCTTCCTCTCTACCCCTTTTTGGGTAAGACTGTTCACCCAGTTCATACCTCATCCCAGTTCTTATCCGCTAGGAAGTCAGAAGTGAACCAGATCCTGAGCAGTTTAACTGGACCATCAGTCCAGCATCCTACAATGCCATCTGATGGCATGAACTTGCCTCTCTCGGTGCCCAGCTGACTTGTCCTTGGCTCCTGTCACTGACTCATATTCCTTTAGAATGATGCTGATTGTCTCCACTTCAGAGGACCCTTGTATGCTCACATTACCCTCCCAGTTCAAGAGGGATGTCCCTCAACTGTTCCAATTTCTGTGGTAGTGGCTTGAGAGCCAGTATGTACAGAAGAGACAAGAGTGGGCTACCCTGATAGACTATGATGTATCAGATACATCAGATAGATGTATCTGATACTGAATGGTTCCAATAGGTGGCCATTTATTTTGACCACTGAGCATGTACTGTTGTGCATTGCAGCAATTCAACGTCTGAAAATGGTACTGAGCCCAGGCAATTTTAGGATGGTTTCCAAGTAACAATGTTTGACCTTGTTAAGCCCTTTCAACTGATCCAGATTGGTCAGAGCCCCACCGAAGTCAGCTTTGTTTTACATAAGGTGGAGATTGTTGTAGATAGACCTGTTCAGGATCATGCATGTTTTCACTTCCCTGCCCAAACTACCAACAAGTGTCAACCGTTTCAAAAATACCTTGGTTAAAATCTTAAACTTGGTGTTTAGCAGTTGGGCTGAAAATGGTCTAGTACATCTCTTTTCACAGTATCCTTTTTCAGTAGCATTACCACTTCCCAGCTAACAGCACTAGGAAATCTTCCTTTCTGCTGCCAGTTACAGTACATATCTGCCAAGACGTTACCAAACAAATCTGGCATGCACTTGTAGGGCAGACTAACCAGACCAGGTGATTTGTGCCTTGTGCAACCACTTATTGTGTCCCATATTTCAGCAGCCATTATCAGCTTTTTGTAGAACTTTGCTTGTACTGTGAAGAACTACATCAACCCATCCAGGTATGAGCTAAGTCCACTACCATTGTTGACCCATCACCCTCTTCAAACAGTCTTGCAAACTTCACATGTCTGCTTGGAACAGAGTAGTATGTACCTGTTCTAGTGAAAAACCTGTTCATGGTATTGTTACCACATTTTGTCTCCACCATTTGGGCTCATTGGTCAGTTTTAGTTTCTTTGCATTTGACCATCTGAACCTTGGCTTTCATGTTTCCCATTGACAAAATGGTCCTGGGTCATTCTCGTTGCTATCATGCTGGTTGCAATGCCTTTACTAATCACTTTTTCTAGGTTGCGAATTAGTTCTCCCTCTAATATATTTCTTTTCTATTGCTAGCTCTTTGCTGATCATGATTCTGCTCTAATCTCCATTTTCAAGGTATCCCACCACTTCACAGTACCCCAATAAACTGCTGCTTAACTGTTTCACTAATCTGGTACCTCTAGTCTTTGCATGCTGATAAGAATGCAATCAACTTCCAGTAACTGGGTCACTGTCTATGCATTCTAGCTAAATCAACTCAGCAGTTGATGCTATTCCTATTCACTATTCCTATCTAGATATGATCTGGATGACCTGCTGTTGTTACTTCATGTCCATACTGGCACCTGTTGGACAGCTGGAAATTTCTGAGCAGATTTCAAGGGTTTTGCACCCCCTTTGGCTGTGAGCTACCTATGCACAGTCATTCTATGCATCCAAAATACATTTCCCATTCCCAACTAGTAGTAGTGATTGGGACATCCCTAGCAATGCTAGTAGAAGTCGGAAGAAATTTGGTTTTCCAACCCTTGTTGGGGAATGAACATCCACCACTCTAAAGATACCACTTTTACTGCTACTTACATCTATAACAACCAACTTACTGTCTGGTTCCAAGGAGATTCCCTGTACCTTGAGATGTAAAGATTTCCAGAATAGCACTGCTTCTCTGCCAAAAATGGCACCAGTGCATGCACTCCAGATATCTTCATCTCACTGACAGCTACCACATCAATGTCAAGTGACCTGTGATTGTTGAGCAAGTGATTTTGCTTCCAAGTCATGCATATTCATGCACCCCACTCTCAGAACAGCTCAGCATGTTGAAGAAAGAAAAGAGAAAGTTACTTACTTTGGTCTTTAAACCTCTCTTCGGACAAATGTTTCCCGAAAGGCTCTTCTAAAAGTCTTTGATGAATTATTCTATTGAAAATACCCACACTAGATGGGAATTTTTCAAAGAATGATTTATAGATGTCTAATTATGTTTTTATCAAAAACCTGTCTTTCAGTGTTTTAAGGATGAATTCCACAAATTCCTCTCTCTCTATCCAAATCTTGTTTTTCACATGAATTAAGTATTCCATAAATTCACTTTTGTTTTTATTTACAACAGTGAAGTTGGTGGGGTTTGTTTCTTTGCAGGTTGATTTTTTTTGTTATTTTGATTTTGCTGTTTCAGCTTTGGCTGTTGTGTTGTGTGTCTTTTATTATTGTTGTTGGTGGTGATAGTGGTGGTGGAGATGTTGTGAATTGGGCTGCTGTTGTGGGTTTTTGTTGTATCTGTGGTGTGGAGCTATGTATCCTTCTCCTTTTTCACCTTTCTCCCTTTGGTGATTGATTGCCATGTTTCAGCCTAGAATTGATGGGAGATGGGGATGTTTGGTCAGAATGTGTGATATGTTTTTTCTTGAATTGTTTTTGTCTGTGTCTGTGTTGGTTTGGGGAGTAGGGAGTTTGGGAGGAGCTTGCTCTTCTGTGGGAGCCTGGAATAAAGTTCTTTGATATTTTGGCAATGGTTTTGGTGCAAGAGTTCTCAACTGCTCTTTTGTTTTGCAGTTAGTGTTGATGTGGTTGTGGTGTTGGCAGTTTTTATTTTCTTTAACAGAGGTCTGAAGGCCTTTTGATGAGTGGTACTTTCACAGGCCTAGCATTTTGCCTTTCTGCTTTCTTATGAGCTCCAGACCCACCATATAAAAAGAGCAGGGAGTTTTTTAAAATGTTCTACTCTGAGCTGCATTTTTACCTCTGGACGATGATGATCACTAATCAGTTTTCTCTAGGGGCTGATTTCATGGTGAGTATGTCACTATATTTATCCAGTATCATCCCAAAATAGTGGATATTTAGCTCTAGCAGTACATTTGAAAAGGTCACCTTATTCACACATCTCCCTAGACAGGCAGAAATTAAAATATGCTCTTCTGTGGAACAAGTGTGAATGACAATTTACTGAGCCTCCTCTTCATGATGACAATAGCCATCAATTAATCAAAATCTCTCCACAGATGTTATATCAAACTCAACCATTTTTCAATTTCAAGCATTTCTCTGCCTGTACTAGTGTAGGATTTTTCTATTTTCCTTGTCTTCTTATTAAGGTATCAATAGTTCATGTTTTTTTGGGGAGTGAGTTTCAGTCTGTCTTTTTAAGCTGGTGGTATTACAGGGATTGTGTGTTTCACCTGGTATCTTCTATTATCTTTTCCAAAATTACAATTGAGGATATGTTCTACATATCTTTGCTTGGTGATTTTAGTAAAAAATGTGTTGTAGTTTTCTAAGTTGAAATTAAAATTTTTTGCATGTTTTCCATTCATCTTTAATGTTATACTTGTTGTTGGTGTTGCTGTTACTTTCACTATCATCTATTTTGACAGTATTACTGCTTCTCCTGTGCACATTTTTTCATTGCACTCTTGTAACACTGCTCTGTCTCTCTTCTCTCATCAACGTACATGTCTGTCTTGTCTGTTACTTTCTCCATAAAAAGAGAAAATAAAATCTTGATAACAGTTGTTGTTAGCTGTTTGTTGTAGGTTGGTGCTGACTGTTCTTGTTCAGAAATCATTTCTGGCGGGCTTGTATGTGGGCTACAAGGCCTGCTTTTGATCTTCAGTTGCAATGACATCTGCTACAGGTGAGGTTACTTAACACAGTGGAGAAGTGATGCTGTTGTCATGTGCTCTTTTATATTCTCTCTGTTGTTTCTCCTCAATAGTTGTAATTATGAGCTTCACTGATTGGTGCCATTATCATGCTGCTGGGTTTTCTATTCCCAGGTGTCTGGGGAGGTGCCAAAGCAAAGTTCTTCTTATGCCCCTTCAGGACATCCCGGTATTGCAGCCTCTGGCCACCATGGCTCCTCCTGTCTTGACACAGTTAAGCATAGAAAACTGGTTTTGAGAGCTTGCCACTGTCCATCCTGCAAATATGTTCCACCTAGCTCAGCTGCCATGCAATGGGGATTGAGGACCTCCACACTAACTGTGCCAATGCATCACAGGACCTCTACATCAGGAATGCAATCCTGGCATCTGATATGCAAGATAGAGCATGGATGGTAAAATTGAACTTGTGTCATGGTCTTGATGTTCCTGTGGTAGAGGGTCATGCATTCTGTGGTGTAGAGGAGACAAGGGGGCACTGCAGCACTGTACACCTTTACCTTATTTGTTTTGGGCAATGTCATGGTAGCATCCATAGATACTTCTCAAGAGAGGCAAAGGCCTTTGTGGCAGACTGTATTTACCTCTCAACTTCAAAATCAGATGATTTAGTACAAGTTACTGCACTGCAGAGATAGGTAAAGGCCTTAATGTACTTCAGGGGCTCTCCATGTACTGTCACTGGCCTGGGCTCTCTTGATCTATTCAAACATCTTTGTGAGAGCTGGTAGAGCAGTTCAGTATTCAAAGTGTTGATCTTGAGACCAAGCATGTCTTCTACACAAGAGAACCAGTTCACAGTGTGTTGCATATCCTCAATGTTGTTGGTTATGAGTACTGAGTTGTCTGCATAGAACAACTCTCTAACACATATTTCTCTGATTTTAGTGGAGGCATGAAGACAAGTTGAAGAGCTTCCCATCTGTTCTGATGCAGATGAAATTCCCTTTGTGCAAACTGCCCCTCATGGTGTCATGCACAGCTGTGAAGCAAAGAGAGAAGAGTGTAAAGCAAACATGCTTCACACCATGGTTGACTGCAGATGCTTCATTAAATTCTCCATTAACTGAGACTAACCATTTCATTCCTGTGTGGAACTACTTGATAATGTTAACAAGCTTCTCAGGGCATCTAATAAGTCTCCATCACTTTCCAAAGAGTTTCTCAGTCCACCTTGTCAAATGGCTTAGAAAAGTCCACTAACACTATGAAGAAGGGTTGGTGTTGCTCTGCTGTTTTCTCCTGTAGTTGTTGCAACTACAGAATGTCTATAGCTGATCTCCCTGGCATGAAGCCACATTGACTCTCTGGTAAGACCTTCTTTGAGATGTTTTTCAAGTGGTTGAGAATAATTTTCACAAGCATTTTGCCAGCAATGGCCCATGGAGGAATGCACCTGGGGTTCTCACATTTTGCTTGATTCTCCTTCTTTTTTGTAAATGGTGACTACCAGGACATCCTTGAAGTCCTGAGGTACATACTCTTTAGAACGATAAATCTGTTTAACACCTTCAAGAGCTCATTTCAGAGTTTCTTCCCACCCTTTTTTTGAGCACATATGAGAGAATATCATCCAAGCCTAGTGCTTTGCAATTTGCTGTTGCCTTTAAGGCTTTCTCCAGCTCCTGCATGGTTATTTTATGATAGAGGTCATCTTGTCTCTGGTGCCACTCTAGCCATTTGCAGAGGTCTGGTTTGATGGATTCTTGCTGATTGAGCAGATTATAGAAATATACCTTCCACCTAGCTTTGATCTTCTGGATGTCAGTGTGCAGTTTGCTTTTGTCTGCTGACTTGAGTGGTGCTACTGCATTGCTCCGGAGCCATAAATTGCTTTCAGTCCCATACACAGCCTATGGTAGTCACGCTTGTCAACTACACTTTACAAAGCTTCTCCCTGCTTGCAATTCCAGTTATTCAGTGATATCACTTCTCTCTTTATTTTGGACTTGATTTCAGCAAAAGTGACCCTGCTCTTCTCTGAGTTTTCCTGCAGATGTTGCTAGTGCAGGCATTGCTTGCCATTTAGTAATTTCTGGATTTCCTCTCTGTGCTTCTAGAACCAATTGGGTGTTTTATGCTGAGAGGGCTTTAGGGTCACCTCAACAGCAAAGGAGTCTGCCTTCTTTAACACCTGCCAATGTTCTTCAATGCCATCCATCCAATCCATCTGAGCTAATTGTCGTACCCTTGACTGCAGCTGTAATGGCAATAGTCAGTCTTGGACAGTGTTCCTCATTTGCTAGCTTGCTGGAAGTTGAACATCTCTGGCTTTTTGCTGGTTGAGGTCTTTCTCTGGGGCAGAGTGATCCTGAGTCTCATTTGACTCCTTGTGAGATAGTGATCAGTTAAGCATTCTGCTCATGCACAGGATCTCCTGTAGCCCAGTCTTCCAGGTAATGATGTAGTCCAACAGATGATAGTAGTGAAACCAAAGGGGTTTCTATGTGAAATAATTTTTGTCAGGTTGATCAAAGAATGTATTGGTTACAAAGAGCTCCTGCTGTGCACTGAAGTTCAGCAGGTTTCCATTGGAGTTCTTTTTGCTTTTGCCAAACTTGCCAATGATGCCTGCATATTTCTTACAATCTTCTCCCACCCTGGCATTGAAGTCACCTATAATCAGCAACTTGTCTTGGTGGGGAACCTTGCCTACAATCCTTGTCAGTTCTTAGTAGAATGCCTCTTTCTCCTATGGCTAGGTCATTGTTAGGGCATACGTATTGCCAAGGATCAGGTGTTGGTTATTCACAATTGGTATCTGTAGGGTCATCATCTTCTCTGAGGTGGCTGATGGGAAGAAAGGTAGCCTTTTGGCCTATGTAACCCTCCTCTTGCAATTGGTTCTGCCCTTCAATCTTGATCTCTTGAAGAGCAGCAATGCTTACACCATACCAATGCATTTGTTTTTGTTTTTTTTTCAGTCAGGGCTGTTGTTTATTTGGGTGTGAAGTTTTCATTAAGTATAGTGTGCAAGTTCCATGTTGATACTGTTACCTTCATCTTAATTGGTGCTACTGCATTGCTCCTGGGCTATAGATGGCTTTCAGTTCCATAAACAGCCCATAATAGTTGTACTTGAAGTAAATCCTACTGACTACAGTGAACCACCCAAGTTTTGTTCTGAGCATGCTTTCTTTACCCCACCTTTTTTTATGGGGCTTCCCCTTCTAGAGCAGGCAGTGCTCCCTGAAAAGGGCTACCCAGACATACTGCTGTCTCAACTTCCTGGTACTTAGCATTCAGCACTGACTGCGATAATCAGGAGTGAGCTTCTTGTGTGCAGGACTCTTGTTAGCAGTTTCCAGTTACTTTCACCTACTACTGTTACATTCACTCTATTACCATAGAGTTTCTCACTTCTCTGAACAAAACACCTTGGCGTCATCCCCCCACCAAACTGCCTTTCTGGGCTTCCACACCAGGTTCCAAGTGGTTGACAATGGGGTTACTCTGCAGTAACAGCTGACTTACTAGTTGATGCCCAACCATTGTCTGATGGTACAGATCTGCTTGGCCTCAATAACCTTCAAGCCATTGATTTAGGACTCCTCCACCTTGTTGAATATTCAACATCATATTGCTGACATCTTCATCATACCCCTGGTATGGGAGGCTAAGGGGTTGCTAGCACTGGCCCAAGGTGTCACCTCTGTCTATGAATGGAAAAGGTGACTTACTCTCTTTTTTTACGATCTATCACCGATGTGAGTGCTGTACCTTCCATACCATAATAATAGTAGAATTTAAATCAGGTCCTCCCACTCCACCCTAAAAAAGGGCATTAATATTGAAAAATCTCACCAGTAGTCTACAATTAACTTTCTTACTACAATGCTGCAAGACTTAAAACTGAATACAGGATTAAAACATTGCTTTTACAAATTTTCTGGAGCTGAAGCTAAGTCTGGCTTTCCAGAATATCAGCCAAAATAATGATAATAGTAATAATAATAAGCAGCTGTCAAAAGTGCAAAAGAAAAAAGAATGAAATGGGAAAAAAAAGTAAACAGAATAGTAATAGAATGCTGGCTGAGAAGTGAACCAAATAAAAGAGGCTTTATTAATCAAATGAAGAGAATATGGGATGAAAATGGAGGTTTTGAAGCATCCTCCCAGTGACCGATAGAGTAAGCAGGTGTAATCTGTAGAAACAACTGGATTACGGGAGTACAGATTGAAGAAATTCAGAGAAACATAATCAAAAAAGAGCAGAAGGAGAGTGAAACAGCAGTAGCAGAAAGTCGTAATGAAGGAGTAAGAGATGAAGAACATGAAACAGATGGAAACCACAGAGTACCAGAGAATACTGATAAAGTAACTAATGAAGATGATCTAGATGGACAAGTGACAGTAAGTACTGTACAAGACTTGAATGATGAAGAGAAGGAAATTTAAGAAATATTGTGAGGTAAAATGATTGATGGGAACAATGAAGTACCACCAAATGTAAGATATATGAACAGAAAACAAGTAAGGAATGCCACAGGCATTGATTTAACACTTTTGATACCAACCCAGCCATAGCCGACAAAAAAATTTTGGGTTCAAACAACCAACCTGGCTGTAGCTGGCTCAGGGTACCCATTGTTATTTAAATGTGAATTTGAACACAAATCTCATTAGTACATTTGTAATAACACGTGATTTCACTTTGTCAATAATTGAGTTGTTATATCCGACATTGTTTGATGTGATATCTGAACTCAGTGAGTTTTGGGAGATTTTTTCTGTGTCAATGTTTTTCAACTTCGAAAATGGATAAGAAGTTTCATGCTATCAAGCAGTGATTCTGAATTTGAAGGTTTTTCAACAGAAGATATGGAGATATTGAGAAAAAGAATGAATGAAGTACAAAAGCATGTGGTGTACGAGAATGGATAAAATATTTCTGTATCTGAAACTGAAAGCAGTGATTCTGAAGAAACTGAAAACAGCGATAGCGACAGCGAGGGTGATTTTACATCGGAATGGAGTAAAAAGTTTTAAAATATTTTTATTAACAATTTTTCTGAGGAAACAGGGTCTACCCATAGTCTTTCTCAGGAAGTGAAACCATTAGACTTTTTTTCCTTATTTTTTCCAGTATGCTTGTTTGAAGCCATCACTGTGGAAACAAACCATTATACAGAATATAAAAAAACTGGAAAAAAAGATGGCTTGTGGTTTCCCACAACTGTAGAAGAAATATGGGCATTTTTTGTCATAAATATTATTATGGGTATAAATTACTGGAGCAATCAGGAACCTTTTGGCAGTCAGTACATTTCCAGTATTATGTCACAAATATGATTTGTGAAACTGAACCTGTATTTACATGTGAGAGACACTAGCAGTACCCCAGTATGTGGAGAACCAAACTTTGATCACTTATTTAAAATAAGACTCCTCATCAACTTCATTCAAAAGGCATATAAAATACTTTACAACCCTGAGAGCTACTTATCTGTTGATGAGGGCATGGTGGAGTATAAAGGAAGGGTACGCTTCTAACAGTATATGCCAGTAAAGCCCACGAAGTAAAGGATCAAAGTTTGAAAAATTTGTGAAGCAAATTCTGGGTACCTCTGTGCATTTAGTTTTTATACTGGGAAAAGAGACAATAATGTTAATCAGCATGGCCTAGAGTATGATATGGTCTGGAATTTATCACTTCCATACTATAAACCAGGGCCATATATTGTTTTTTGACCGATTCTTTTTAGTTCGGTCAAACTTGCGGTGGATTTAGAAGCTGTGACAATGTATACATGTGCTACAGTAATTGCTAGTAGAAAAGGGCTGCCGTTGGATATTAAAAAAAGCAAAATTTAAAAAAAGTGGTGAAATAATCCAACAGCAGAAAGTAAATCTGCTAACAACTGCATACAGAGATAAAAAGCAGATAAATTTTCTATCTACCGGTGCACAACTATGTGTACATGCAAATGGTACCCCGTTTATGAACCTTGATTATAACAGGTACATAGGCAGTATGGATTGATAGACCAGGTAATAAATGGTGGCGATACCTGGTTTGGTATATAGTAAACATGGACATTGTAAATGCATTTATATTATATACCAAATCAGGAGGGGCTTGCAAGTGGTGTAACCATCTGCAGTTCTGAGCAGATGTAGCAATGCAGTTGAGGGCAGGCTATTCCTCCAAAAGAATAACTGCAGGATGGAAAAGCAAAACCTGCCAGAGAAATATCCTTCTGAGTTCAACTGATGTCCATAAATTAGAAAAAATCGGGGGTCACAAAAAGTAGTGCTGTGAATGTTTGCATCAACAAAGAAAAACTCCCAGTGGACAGCCAGATGAATCTTCTTTCCAATGCTCATTCTGCAAGGTTGCATTATGTAGAATAGGATGTTTTACAGCTTTCCATGATAGAAATATTGTGTGAATATTGTATATATGTATGATTAGAGTGTATAAATATTTTTCAAATTTACTTCGTTTTTACTTTTTATTTGCTTGCAATTTTAATTAACCTGTAATTTTAATTTGCCTGTAAGTTGAGTTACAAGTTTTGATTTAATTTCTATTGTAAATCTTTATTACATATGTTCTTGTGTATTCATGTATGTGTGAGTATATATTTCATTTAGTTGATGTATTTAATTTTCTAGTTTTCTTCAAAAACAAATTCCAGTATTTCAGTTTACCTTTATGCTACACCTGTTGTTCTTTGCATTGAATTCAACTGATAATCTAGTGCTGTTCACAATTCTTCTATATTAAAATTTTTTTGCATACCCAATTGAATATTAGCTGATGACTCATTTTCTATGGTGATGCTTAAACAAAATTTTAATATTTTTATATTTTGCTCAGTTTACCTGTATTTACCTGTAATTAGAGTCACTTTGAGACAAAAGTTATGCAATAGAATTAAGAACCCTTTCTCCAGTTATGTTCTAGATATCACAATAATATGTTGGTAAGTAAAAAGTTACAGCTGTTTAATGAAACTAGTCTAAATTCATGATTATTTTAGAATGTAATTGAAACTCACGAGGGGTGTATTTTGGTCAGAAATATAGTAACGAAAGTGTTAAACAGAAAACATCTGTGAAACAAACCAGCTAATCATAGCTGCTGCTAATGTCATAGCTAACATAGTAGGCTACAAGTGAAAAACTGAAGATATAAAAGCAAATGAAAAGAAAGAACCAAACTGGAGGAAGAGAATACAAATGAAGCTGGAAAAGACACAAAAGAACTGGGGCAAGTGAATAGGATAATGAAAGGAGAACTCACAAATAAGGTAGTAATTAGAAAATTGTTAGAAAAAGTTAGAAGGGTAAACAAACAGCACATGCAAAATTGACACAAAGGGTGATAGCATTAGAGGCTAAATTGAAAAGATATGATGCTAGATGCAAAGTTTTCAAACAGAATAGACTGTTCCAATCAAATAGAAGGTGCCTATTTGAGGAAATAGAGGGAGGCCAACACCAGGAACTGATTCCAGATGTGGAAGAAAGTAAAGAATTTTGGGAAAGGCTATGGAACAGGCTAGCGAGACATAAAAAAAGCATGGAGTGGCTAAACAAAAGTAGAAAGATAACTTGCAACTGTACCAAGACAAAAGGATGTCAGAATTAATCTATATGTAGTGAGACAGAAGTTTTTTTAAAAATAGCAAATTGGAAGGGACTAGGCCTGGATGGAGTGCAAGATTATTGGTTGAAGAAATTTACACAGTTGCATGAAAGGGTTGCTGCACAACTGGATGACTGCCTGCACCAGGGTCACATCCCTGACTGGATGACAAGTGGACAAATGCTGCTATGCCTCAAAGATCCCTTGAAAGAGAACTTGACATCAAATTTTCGACCTATAACCTGTTTACTACTAATGTGGAAGCTTATAACTGGTGTCTTGGAGGAAGAGTTATACAACCATCTAGAAAGTAACAATCCAGAAGAGCAGAAAGGATGCAGGAAACAAAGTAGGGCAACAAAAGATCACTTATTAGTTGATAAAATGATAATTAGAAATTGTAGACACAGATTGACAGGATTGAATGTAGCATGGCTAGATTACAAAAGAAGCATATTACATGGTACCACACAGTTGGACAAGTAAAACAATGAGCATGTTTGGAATAGCAAAAAACATGGAGAAAATGCTTCCTGAAAAAGTATGAAATGTTGGAATACTGAATTGATTGAAAGAAACAATAACTTGGAAGTGTGAATATCAAATGTGGAATATTCCAAGGTGATAGCATATCTCCATTACTATTCATATTGGCCATGGCATCACTCACTATTATACTACGAAAAGTTAAAATTGCTTACAATTTGGGGAAAAGAAATGGTCAAATAAATCATCCCTTTTTCATGGAGGGTATAAAGGTTTGTGAGAAAAATGAGGAACAGCTTGAAAGTCTTGTTGATACTATCTACATTTTCTCAAATGATATAGGTATGGAATTTGGGATAGAAAATGTGCTATATTGGAAATGAAGAAAGAGGAAGATTTGAAAGAAACCAGGGAATTGAAATGCCAAATGGGCAAACAATGAGAAAGGTTTTGAAAAGACAGTACTATAAGTACTTGGGATACTGGACGTAGATGAGATAAAAAATGAAGAAATGAAGCAAATTACCAGAAGAGAGTACACAAGGGGAGTCAGAAAATTATTGCAGTGAAAGCTGAATTCTCAAAATCTTATTGAAACAATTAATTCAAGAGCAGCACCCTTAATCAGATATGAACTTGAAATTATAGATTGGACCAGAAACGATATAAAGAAATTTGACAGAAAAACTAGGAAGTTGTTGATTATGTATGGAGCCCACCATCTAAAAGCTGATATCAGATGGCTGTACTTGGGGAGAGACCAGGGTGGAAGAGGTTTAACAGCAGGGGAAGAATGTGTACAGATTGAAAGAAAAAGTCTAGTAGCATATTGACAGAGCAGCACAGAAAATCTACTAAAAGAAAGAACAGGTGATGAAGCATGTAATAAGAAAAAAGGACAAGAATGAAATACAAAGAGAGCATGTCAGATCGAAGAGAAACCACTGCATGGCCAATTTTGGAGAGCTAGTGAAGACTTATGTGGAACAAAAGCCTGGGTTTGGTTAAAAATTTGGCAATTAAAAAAAGAAACAGAGAACCTAATTGTTGCAGCCCAAGATCAAGCAATAAAAACAACTTGAGAAAAATATATAGAGAGAGAAGGTGTCAGAAAAATGTAGAGCCTGTGGAACCTGGAACAAGGCAGTGCCACACACTGTGGCAGAATGTCCCAAGTTGGCACAGGAAGATTATAAGAAATGGGGGCACAACCAGGTTGTAAAAGTTTTACACTGGTAACTGTACCAGAAATGGGGATTTGAAGCTGGAAATACATGGTACAATCACTAAGTCAAAAGAATACTAGAATCAGAGAAATGTATGATTCTGTGGGACTTTCCTCTTCAAACAGACAAGAAGTTAGAAAATAATAGACCACATATTACAATCATAGATAAGGAAAGCAAAGTTGCTTACTTATTGACCCATCATTCCTGTTTATTTCCACGAATGTAAAGAAAGAGGAAGAAGAAAATACAGTCTCCTAAAATTTGAAATAGGAAGAATTTGGAGCATGTGAACAGTAAAAGTCGTGCCTATAGTAATTAGTGCACTGGGAACAGTAAGCAAAGTATAGACTAAAGACGGAAGGAGATTGAAAGAGAATACCTGGTAGAGCTCCTACAGAAAGTTTGCCTCTTAGAGACAGCAAGGATTATCTAAGCACTTGAAAGATTGCCAAAAAGGTGTGGATACCTAAGGTTACAGGTAGTAACCCAGTACCCACATAAATCCTACCAGGAATAAGACCAAACCTGGGCTTTGTTTCTACAATACTGAAAATACTAATAAGAAAGTAGTAATAATAATGGTGATGATTGTAGTAGTTGTCATAGTAGTAACAATAAAATGGTGATGAAAATAGCAAGAAAAACAAATCAGAGAAGAAGCATGTCATAAGATGAACATTGGAGTAAGTGTATTGGTGTGGTATGGAGTAGATAGCAGCTGAAAATAAGCTATACAGTTATCCAGCCATAAAATTCTCTGATCTAGCAATAGATAATGTGCTGGTGATGGAAGATATTACTGATGTAGACAAACAGTCTTTTTGTTATCTTCTTCACTGGACGCTGCTCAAGTGGTTTGTCACAACACAGTCACAGAGTAATGCGAGAGAGAGAGCAGTAACATTTGACCCCATATAAGGTGGTCAGTGAAAAGGAAGGGAAAGAGAATAATGACTGAAAGAATTAAACTAAAAATTCATACAGTTCCTCACAACAAGTAAATCAATCAATTGACATGGTAACATAATTAAAATAGTAAGTAAACGAAGTTAGCTAGTTAGTTAGTTTCATTCATTGGAAGGGATAGAGTTATTAATTTAATTACTTTAATTGTAAAATTGAAGGAGAGCAGAGACTGGAAAAGAGGAAGCTAATGATAGGAGGCAAAGAAAATCAGCAGTAGGTCTCCAAATGTTAAAGCATAGGTTACATTAGTTCAAATAATAGTCCAACTATTAAGGGGATAAGCTAAGGACATATCCTTATCATGTTCATCATCATCATCATCATCATCATCATCGTTTAACGTCCGCCTTCCATGCTAGCATGGGTTGGACGATTTGACTGAGGACTGGTGAAACCGGATGGCAACACCAGGCTCCAGTCTAATTTGGCAGAGTTTCTACAGCTGGATGCCCTTCCTAACGCCAACCACTCAGAGAGTGTAGTGGGTGCTTTTACGTGTCACCGACACGAAAACGGCCACGCTCGAAATGGTGTCTTTTATGTGCCACCCGC
>NC_068983.1:92096762-92105621 GCF_001194135.2 Octopus bimaculoides
TGGCAACGATCCCGCTCGAAAGATTTCATGTTTCGCCCGTACATGAGCCAGTCCGGGGGGCACTGGCAACGAACTCGCTCGAAAGATATGTGTCGCCCGCACATGAGCCAGTCCAGGGGCACTGGCAACGATCCCGCTCGAAAGATTTCATGTGTCACCCGCACATGAGCCAGTCTAGGGGCACCGGCAGCGATCTCGCTCGAAAAAACCTTATGTGTCACCCGCACAAGAGCCAGTCCAGGGACACTGGCAACGATCTCGCACGAAAGATTGAGGTATGACAGATAAAGGTTTCATAATGATACTATTATTGGGCTATGGATGGTGAAGGATGTTGAGGTTATAATATACTAAGAGATGGGAAGCAAAAATGGATAACATGGAATGAGATGAAACAAGAAGAGAAAGCAAAGAAAAGGTGTAATTCCATGGTAGATGGAACAATTCTCAGATAAGATAAAGCTTCGCACGATAGACCAAAAGGACTGGTATACTTTAGGTATATTATGTGAAATTGTATTTGAAGTGAGGTTCAGGAAATATAATAACCATAACTAAATTAAAGGGATATGGGTGTATTATAAGGGAAAATAGGGGAATATATGGAACCTGGGATTATATAAAAAAAACTACAAAGGTTGAAGTTGACACATCTGGTACTCTGGTAAAATAAAAGAGAAAATCATGAGACTAGTTGGGGGTTAAGCTACCAAGAGATCTAGGATAGAAACAAATAAAGCATTAGCAATCACAAAGAAAAGTTAAAAATTTTAATGATTGAGAATTGGAAGTTAAATTGTTTTTTTTTTTTTTTTTTTTTTGGACGATGAGACCACATTTTATTCAAAATATGAAAAGGAATATATTGTACAAAAGAAAAACAAAAAAGGAGGAGAAAGAAAAGGGCAACAAAAAAAATATCAATGTAGCACCAAGTACTTCAATTGGTCACACACCACAAAGTTCAATGGAACCTACTGAAGTAAACCAGCATGCTTGCAGCTTTACCACAGGTGATGGTGAGACTAAGGTGTTGGAGAAGCCAAGCGCCCTCACAGGTATCACCTGACACCTTGGTATGGTGAGCTGTTAACAATGCATTGGCCGTTAATGACCCAGCCCCTCCAAACATCTCAAATGCCACAGGCTGGAAGAGATAGTTCACTGCCATGTCCTGATACTTCAGGGTTTTGTTCCGTTTGACTATGGAAGCAATGACCCATTTACTGCAGCATCCTGGATGTGGGAGGGAGCAAAAGAGTCACAGACTGTGGCGTCACAGATGAGGCACCTACCTCTTACCCAGGGACAGAGGTTAAGACCATCTGGTCTCTTCCCATCACTTCTGGATAATACCACCAGCTCCGGAACTGAGAGTATATTAATCCAAGCCAGAGCCTGCTTAATGATAAAGTTTAGCTCGGTGTGACAAGCAAAATGACCAGCATTTAGGCAGCAAGACAGACGGTGAAGATCTGTGGAATTGAGGGGCCTATCACAGCAACATCTCAATTCCCTACTGGCATCAGCTCCCATTCTGAGTGTGATGGAGATGTGAAGCTCATCTAGACTGAATAGATCTCCAATGTTGGCCACAGGCAGGGCTTCAATCCAGCTCCACCCCTGAATTTTGCACCTGCAGAAAGTAGGCAGCATCTTGAAAATTGATCAACTTGATCGAGGAGAGTGTTCTAAGTAGCACCTGAATGCAGATTGTTCCATACTCTCTGCTTTCATCTATCCTCAACTGTAACAGGAACTGACAAACCCAGCTCTCTCCACTGTAACTAAGATTTATCCATCTTCCTGATGGATCTAGTTTGTGTTGGAGAGAAGAGGATGTTGCCTACTAAAGAGCAACAAGCATGGATGGAGGAAAGAAAATAGGGAAGCGATAGAGATGAGCCTTTGTGCAGACCTAGAGCCCCAAACCATTTGGGTAAAGCAGACTGGTGACAGGACTCTGGGGAGGGTCTGACATTGACCAAACATTTGAGTTTCCTGAAGATATGATGAGAATCTATAAGAGGGATTAACTCTGAGAAAATACAATAACTTAAGAATTGACAAGTAATTCCTAAGTATAAAAATACCTTAGTGGGACTCAGTTACCTCAAGATTTTCTAAAAGTTGCCCAAGGTTAGCCATTTTGGATCAAAAGATGGATTCAAAAGCTTGGTCAGAATCTGGGGCTCCAAGAGAGCACCATGCTGCTGAAGGAGGAACTGTAATAGAGGGGAAGAAGTCTATGAACAGGTTTACAGTCTGATGATGTAAAGCTGGGTGGTTGATGAGCCAGAACTTGCGTTTGGAACTGTTAACTCTAAAGCCCCTATAACCAAGTTCTTCAGTCATCATCCTCACAGTTGCAAGGACCTTGTCAGGAGGGCCTTCCAAACAAGCATCATCAAGATATCAGACATTCAAGTGTAAGTCAGCCCCCATCTTGGTAACATCATCAATATCTGGTGCAAATAGAGCAGGTCCAAGTGGGTCACCCTGTTGGACTCCAGTGGCAGATGGAGTGAGATGGTCACCAAAGGAGAGGCAGGAAGGCTTCTGATAAGTTTGCCAAGCAGAGTGTAGGGCATTTTTCATAAGGATGATGTCCTGGCTAATAGAATTGAAGGCATTCCTAAGGTCTAGTTTAAGGATGACCTTTGGGGATTCAGAGGGCAAGTTAGTGAAAGCTCTAGTAGTTTGAGAAGTAGCCTCACAACCTAGCTTAGTACCTACTCCTTGTTGAGTAGGGGAAAATTTGGTGGAAAAGACAAAGGAAATGTTAAATACACAGATATAATAAAAAATAAGAAAATTGCCAACAATATTAGAGAATTTAAATATAAGCACCCCTATATTTTAAGGTGAAGATACTTAAGTTTTCATATAAAAATTCATTTGAAAATCTAAGATTGCTAGAAATAACCTGGGTGATATTTATATAAAGTACAAGGAAATAAAGTCAAATGAGCAGTGGGGAAATATCTATGCAGCACTAAAAAGATGCCTGTATCTTTGTACCTACATGTAATCCAAAAAGGATTGAACCATGTTATATTTCTCTTAGGTAACATCTTCATTTGTATAAGCTGTATTTGCATCTGTGAATGAAATTATCCTACTTGGTGTTCTTGTAAATTTGTCTGTATTTGTATATCACAGTTCTTTTAAGTGTCAGTATTCTGTCTTCTGTATACCACTGTACAGCAATGCTTTATAACTTTTTCTCACTAGTATTCTGTCTTTGTTCTGACAAGTATATAGTTATGTAATGTGGTACATACTAGACAAGATAAGTTCTGCTGGTCACTCCCCAATTTTGATACTATATAGGAGTGTAATTGAGTTCTGTTGTTCATATTTGAAAATGATTCCCTGATGAAATTGATATAAGAATTATTGGTACAGCTGAAGGAATGAAAACATTGATATTGTTTTGTTGTGCTTGCTCTGTTCATGTGTTATAAACTATTTCTCAGTATATGCAACACGATATATAAATGTGCATTTTACATGTGAGTTTAGGTGCTTCATACAGTAAGCTGTATTAAGCTATAATGTAATTGGTTATCTTGCATACAAAGCACATTACAAAGATGTGTGTTTATATATACACATACACACACATTTGCATGCATTTACAAAGAGCTACTATGCTTATTCAATAACAGTGAGTGTCCATTTTTATAGAACTTTGTATGTGCATCCATGCATGTGTGTTCATGTGCTTATGTGTGTCTAAGTATGTCTTGTCTATGTGTATGTATGAACACTTTTTTTTATTTCCATTATTGTTCAGAAATGGCAACAACAGAAGAATAATGATCAAAATTCTTGTTTTGAGGCTTGCAGAGGATATGCTTGAAATATTTCCAGTTACAAGGTCTTATGTCTTAAGAGTAGATTGATGTATTTTGCCTATACAGTGTTTAGTCTATATAAATAAAATCCGTTTTGCGATGTCAGCCCACTTTACTTGCTTGGTATCCCCTCCTCTTCCCTCGATGATGTTAGTCTGATTTACTCTCTTGCCATAACCTCCTCTTCCCACGATGTTAGCATTCCAATAAAAATAAGTAAATGAAGAATATGATGATGATTGTCTACTGGTATCTGTGTGTGTGTGTGTGTGTGTGTATGCGCATGCATATGTGTAACTGTATGAGACTGAGAGTGTGCGCATGTACGTACCTGTATAAGACTGTGCATTTGTGTGTTGCCACATAACTTTAATCAGAAATAACCAAAGTTTTATTTCCCAAATTGTGAGCAGATGATAGTTGTATGTATATATCTAATATAATAAATGTGAATGTACTGACATTTTTCCAACTTTAATAAATCCTTTCTACTGGAAGCACAAGGCCTCAAATTTTGGGTGAAGGGATTAATTTGATTACATCGACTCAGTACATAACTAGTACTAATTTTATCAACCCTGGAAGGATGAAAGGCAAAGTCGACCTTAGCAGACTTCGAACTCAAAACCTAATGGCAGACGAAATACCGCTAAGCATTTCACTTGGTGTGTTAACAATTTTGTCAGCTTGCTGCCTTAATATAAAGTAATATAATAAATATGAATGTCAATGTGTCACACTTTTTCAACTTTACTCCTAGAGGCCGTAGCCCAATATAACATACCATGAATAACATACTCCATGAGTAAATTAAAAACATTATGGACCGAATCCGGACCCACAATGCTGAAATTTTGGATTCCCAAGTTTTCATTATTGTGATTGTTTTCGGTGATATTTTTACGTGACTTTTTGTGTCAAATTTTTTTGTATGATAACAATTTTTATAATCTCAAGACTAACTCTGTGAGGAAATTAAAACATTCTGGGCCGAATCCGGATTTCGGAGATTTTATTTTACATGATTTTTTGTGACGAATATGATCATCATTGGGATTTGACTCTGGAAGAAGCAATTGCAACAAATTCTTCAAAGCAAGTCAGAGATCTCTTTGCAGATCTTCCCATTCGGAGTCAGTTGCTTAAAAGCTGTCCTTTTGGGCGGCTTTTAAGCTAGTGTTGAATAAAATCATAATTAACTGATCCTCCTGTATTTTCTATTACCTAAAGCCAGTAACTTTTCAGCACTCCCTCGCATATATAATCTAATGTACACAGTATAAAGATATGAATTTCTTGCTTTGGAGACACAGGTCTAGGCAGGTTTTTATAACATTCCTTACCAACCTTCGGCTTGAAGATTGCTTGCAGACACTAGGCGTGTCAAAGCCCTAAACTTGTGTCCCCAAAGCAAGAACTATATGTAGATTTTATCTTTATTCTCTGTATATGAAATGATATTTATCTCTCACTGGATGGACTACTTGCTTTGTTTATTTTACCTTAATGGAACAGTAAACTACTTACCTACCCATCTCCATCCATCCATTCATACATGCATGCATACATAGCTGTTTTCCCGTATACGAGCAAAGCCATTGTTAGAAAGAATCATTGAAATGAGTCTTTGATGATGCAATGTGAGACCCTTGTATGACTCTTGAGCCTGGCCAATGATTTGCACATTCTATTGCATAATGCATAGCTGTACTGGCTGATAGAAGGAACAGGTGCCACAGCATGAAATCTTTTGACATGCCTTTTCAGTCCTCCAACTGAAAAGCACACCTTTCCACAGGTTGCACATGTTCTGTTGTGAACAACAGCCGTATCACAATTTACAAGATGTTGATTCCTGTGAGTTCTCTGATAGCTGACCAGGCCTGAATGACTCAAGTATTTCTTCCCACAAATCACACTCATAAACAGCAACATTACCTTGTCTTAAATAAAGGACATACAAGCATAAATAAAGACATACAAGCAAAATTTGAAGTTTACTATTATCTTCTCTCTTTTGTCTTTTGCTTGTTTAAGTCATTAGACTTCAGGCATGCTGGGTCACTGCTTCAAAGAATTTTTAGTCCTTTTTTTTTGTTTTTAAAGCCTGGTACTTATTCTGCCGGTCTCTGTTGTTGAACCATGAAGGTACTGGACATAAAGACACCAACACCAGTTGTTAAATGGTTCTATGACATGCATGCGCACATGCACACACACACGCACGCACACACACACACACACACACACACGCACACGCACACGCACACACACACACACACACACACAGACACACACACTTACATGTATCTATCACAAGTTTCTATCTGCCAAAATCCTCTTACAAGGCTTTGGTAGACCTGTGCCTATAGTGGAAGGCACTTGCCCAAGGTGCTGCACAGTAGGACTAAACCCAGAACCATGTGGTTAGGAATCAAGCTTCTTATTTCACAGCCATGTTTGCACCTATATAAATAAACACTGAGTGAAGAATATGTTTTTATTTAGTTTTGGAAGCTTTTTACATCAATAAAAGTTCTCAATCAGAAGTGCATAAAGTTACAACTTAGAATTAGAAAAAATTTTTTTTAGCAATAACACATGAACAGTTGTCCACTGTATCACATCATTATTCACTCATTATAAGCCCAACTAGATAAAATTTGCCCAAAGATTTTGGTGACTGTATCAAGTAATAATTTGTATTTTGTGTGTTATTGTGTAACTCAAGTCAGAATCATTAAGCAAGCCTATTCCATGTTGACAGCTAACTGAATGCTTAAGAACAAATAACAATTCTTTTTCTTATTGACATGGGTGGTACAAAACAGGTTTTAAGCAAGAACTGAAACTGAGTAGAATATTCAGCTCTCTAGGTCTGACTTTCCTTTCTACAGATATTTAATTGCTTGTTTTATGTATTGATCTTTATGAATGAAAGCTGATCTACCAGAAACTATAACTGTTGTTCAATATTTTCTTGGTTAGCTCTCCCCAATCATACCCTTGGCACAGAGGTAGATAATCAGTTGTTTAAGAATAAGCTATAAGTCTTGTCATCTGTAATGTCATGCTTTAATGTTATTTGGGCTATGTTGTACACTTCATTTTTCCATACATTAGTCAGACTGCAGTGTACTATTTAGGGCATGTTACTGAGGGATGGACAAACTTGACTCAACGTGTTGTGGTTTTCTCATTCTAGGATTCAGTGGTGGTGGTTGATAATCTTGGACAAAATTTGTATCTAATGTGGCTACTGATGTTCATTTAGTATATATTTATTTGCAATTGTCTAGATTTGGTAAATATTTTCAGATTTCCTAAATGTTGCAATGTTCTTTTCATATAGTGTTCATGTGTGTAGATGCTTGAGCTATGTAAGCACAAGTAGATATTCCCCATTGAACTGTAGTATGTATGTGCATGACTAATTAATTTTTTTCCAATTTCTGTAAATAGTTTTTCTATATGTGTGTGTGTATTTGTACTGATTGATCTATTTTCATTATTGTTATTTCAACACAGGAGTTGGGCCAGCTCAAGAAACTTGCCCAGTTAGATGTGTCAGAGAACCATTTAGAATTCCTGCCAGAGGAGATTGGGGGATGCCATAATATGACAGATTTGTGCCTTTCTCAGAATAATTTAGAGACATTACCTGAAGGGATTGGTAAGTAATAACATAGTTACATATAATGATGATGATAATGACCTAGAAAAGAATATCTTTCATTGGCATGATCAAAGGTTTGTAAGGAACAAGCATAAATCAATTGAATCAACCCTTAGTACATCAAAGATCATAACTAAATACCATAAAACACTACTGTTTGTACTACTCCACAATAAATTAGGCTTGAGATTTTAAATGTTAGCAATATATATGGAGTGAAAGGATTTGAATTAGAAATCATTAAGAGGAAATTCAAGACCATAACATGTTCTCCTTTAACCACCTCCATGTAATTTGGTGCCTATGAATAACAATGAATTATTATATTGTAATACATTTGTGCCCTGAAAGTGTTTTGTAGGAACAAAAAAGAAAATAAATGATACATATGTATATTTACTTACATAATATTTATACAACAGTAAAAGGAGCACTCCATTGGTTACGACAACTAGGGGCCCGGCTGATATGGTCAACGGAATGGCCTGCTCATGAAATTAAAGTGCAAATGGTTGAGCATTCCATGGATATGTGTACCCTTAACGCAGTTCTCAGGGAGATTCAGCATGACAAGGCTGGCCTTTTGAAATACAGGTATTACTCATTTTTGCCAGCTGATGGACTGGAGCAACGTGAAAATAAAGTGTTACATGTCACCGGGAATTGAACTCCTGACTGTACCATAGTGAGCTGAATATCCCACCCACTAAGCCACGTGCTTTCACAATGAATAGTTGTTTTTAATACTTCATGATCAAAAGTATTCATTACAGAATCATTAATCCTCTTGCTTTTATAGTAGATGAGAGATTGTAACCTTCATGCCTTATCCTAGGACATCTTTTTAATATCAATTGCAGCAGCTCTTCTGTACAGCATATTGCTTTTTGCTTTAATCCTGCATTGACTTGTTTGTAAGATCTGATCTCATCAATTTGCCCATGTCTTCCTCAGCCTTATTGTGATCTGAAGAAAACAAATGTTGCACCATTCAGACTCTTTTTGCACCATGTATTCATACCAGCTTAGTTGTTTCTCTTGCATAGACCTCAATACCTTCAAAACTCAGTCTCTCTCTCTGTTTATACAGATTACTTTTTTTTTTTTTTTGCCATTCATGCAATTTAACACATTTCTCTCCAGTTTCTGGAAAGAAATGTATCGATTTTGTATGAAAGGTTAGTATTCAATACCCATATCACTATATCATACAATATAACAATCCTTGCACATGTTTCATACAATTTGTTTTTCGCACTGAGAGAGAAAACTTAGCTCCCATAGCTTCTTCCACCCCAACAGACACACACACATACACAAATA
>NC_068983.1:92105827-92128637 GCF_001194135.2 Octopus bimaculoides
TTTTTATGTTTTTTGATTTATTATTTGTGTTGCTTAATATGTTTTGCTAACATTGCTGTTCCTTTTCAGATTTCATCAGAAAAAGGTAATTAAAATTCATTAAAATCACAGATCTGTTGGACTTTCAAAGAGGTCAAATTGTTGGTGGTCATATGGCAGGCGCTAGCATAATGAAAACATCCGAAATGTTTAGTGTATCAAGAAGTACTGTCTCGAAAGTAATGACAACCTTTGATAAAGAGGGAAAAACCTTCTTGTGGAAACAAAACTCTGGAAGAAAACCAAAACTTTCAGATAGGGACTATCAGACTCTTACGCAAATTGTTAGAAAGGATTACAAAAGTACAGCTCCCAAAATTACTGCAGAGCTTAATGACCACCTCAAGACCCTAGTTTCCTCAAAAACTGTTCACCAAGAGCTGCACAAAGCTGGATTTCATGGGAGGGCTGCAATTAGAAAACCACTACATTCAAAAACAAACATTGCAAAGCATTTAGAGTGGAGTAAAAACCTACAGAATCATTTTCCCGCTTGAGTCATCCTTTTCCTTCTTTCGGACCACCAGCTGAGTATACATGTGGAGACAGCCAAAAGAAGCATCTGATCCAGACTGCCTTCTTCCAACTGTTAAACATGGAGGAGGATCTGTAATGGTCTAGAGGTGGGGGGCTATATCTTGGAAATCTGCCAGCCCAATGGTTTCCCTTCATGGCAGAATTAATAGTCAAAACTATTATGTGATCAAATTCATTCCTATGGTTGCGGAACTGTTTCTGAAGGGAAACACAATCTTTCAGGATGATAATGCACTAATTCATACAGCTAACATTGTTACTGAATGGTACGAGGAACATTCTAGTGAAGTTGAACATCTTATCTGGCCACCACAGTCCCCAGATCTTAATATCATTGAACATTTATGGTGCATTTTAGAAAAACAAGTAAGGAGTTGGTATTCTCCACCATCATCACTACAAGAACTAGAGGCTGTTTTAGCTGAAGAATGGACAAAAATTCCTTTGGAAACAATTCAAACTTTGTATGAGTCCATACCTTGTAATATTCAAGCTATAATTACTGCCAAAGGCAGTCCTACCCCATATTAAAATAAATTTGTTTGAAATTTTAAGGTTTTCTATTATTTTGTCCAACCCCTGTATATATATTACAAAATATTACTTTCCTCTCCAGTACCCATTCAACCAAATAGATGCTATCAAGTATGGAGATTGGATCTTAAACTTTCTACTTTACAGCATTAGCTTATTTATTCACAAATATGTGTGTTTGTGTAAAGGAAAGAGGCATTCTTTCAGAGCAGATCAACATATTCAATCAGAAGATAAAATACCATGTTTAGATGGAGTAAAAAATTCACTAGTACAAGCATCAAGTATATATGAGGTCAGGAAAAGTACATTTTAGATTTTTTTTTCATGGGGAGATGGGAATACAGGAATTCTTTCTATAAAATGACAATGGTAGAAATGCTAAATTTGTGAAATGCTAAGATGTTTTCCTTCTACATTTTTACTCTGTTATATCAACAAATTTTAACTTGTGGTAAATCATTAATTGCCTTTGGAATATATATTAGTTATGAACTTTCATCAAGAGAAAAGCTGTTAAATAGAACTTGTTATTGATAGATTTGTCATCAGCTTTTTCATATGGTAAATCATGCAAATTCTTATTAAGCAGAAAATTATAATAAACAAAGTAATATCTCAATGCAATCTGACTGAAGTACAAGTCTACAGAAACTGAATTGTGCATATATATTTTTTCATATATCAATTCAGTACTAGAGTGGTATACTTTAGTCATTTCTGGGATCCATGAGAAAATATACTCAATCTGAAATATAACAAAAGATTTATCAAATACTTAATAACTCCCTCCTACCTCATGATAATATCTTTTTAGGTATTAGAAAGAGGTAGATGGATTAGGCTATTGTGACATAAATATTACTTTGAATAGTATATCTCTAGGATTGAGGAAATCTTAATTACCAGTGTTGTTGATTCAGCTGTAACTCTCATGTAGAAATCTTTTGTTAAAGTAAACAGTTTATAGTGCCAAATCTTGGTATTTTATGTTCTAATTTTTTAATGAGGGTTAACTGGCTGATTTTAACGTGTGTGGACAAGATGCTAAATGCACTTTTGCCAAAGCACAAGAAGCCGAAGGCAAGAAACCAAACGGACTAAAGCCAAACGGATGCAATAATAAAAAGCAAACCATTCCTACCTACATAGTTTAATGCACTCAATTCACCAATTTGGCACTTAAGATTTATCGAAATTAAATTTTAATTTTCATATATCTTTTTGGCATCTTGCCCATTCGGATTTATGTCTGTTCAGCATTGTGTCCATTCGGCTTCTTGGCTTTGTCTTCTTGTCCTTCAGCAAAAGTGCATTCAGCATCCCGTCCGTGTACCTATTTTAAAGCATAAGAGAGTACTCAATTTATAGACCCATTTTGAGCCATGGAATCAATTGAGTTTTATATTTGAATTTTTATTATAACTTAAAAGCTTGAAATGCTTACTGTTAACTTTCAGCTGAAAATTTTAGTTCTAGAAGGGAATTTATATTATTCTTGTTGTCTGGACTTGAAACTCATTAAATATGCAGTTTACTTTTATCTTCTATTAAAACTTGATGCCTACAAGCATGCACTTTAGTTCCTAGATTAACAAAGTAATTATTGCCCAGGATTTAAAATGATTACAGACTTAGTCTTGTGAGATGAAAAGCTTTTGGAGTGTTTTACCATTATTACATTGAGATGTTAACAGAGGAGAAATAAGATCAGACCCACACTATTACTTTTTAACACTTTTAAAATGATTAACGTAAATTTACACACGCAATGGACATGCTTTAAATCGGCGACATAATTATATGTCACCTGACTTAGAACCTGTCGCCTGAGTTAGTACTGGTCCACCTGCTAACTGATAGGCCGATTACATGTTTCATATAGATGTTTACAACCCGATAGGCTGGTCCTACCACTCCAGCTCTGTCAGCTTCATTGTCACGTCCTGTTTTGTCAAATTTACAGTTGTTGCATCCTACCACTCCGGCTCTGTCAACTCCATCATTGTGTCCTGTATCATCGAATTTATGGTCATTGTGCCAAGCTACACCAAGCTCCACGACCTCACCAGTTGTTCCTTCTGGTTTAGACAATGATTCAGAGAGTAAGTATTTTCCTAGTTCAGAGTCAGATGATTCCAGTAGCAATGATGATATTCTGGTGAATCAAGGGTACAGGTGGGCAGCAGTGAATGGCCCTGACAACAGAATGTTGTGTGGCATGCAAGAGACAGTTTCATCTTGGGTTTACTGGTACACCTGGCATAAAGGCAAACCTTGAACATGGAAGTTCACCAATGGAAATCTTCCTCAAGTTTTTGACAGATGAAATGTTCCAATATATAGCGGACAAAATGGATGACTATGCTGAGAACCATCTCCAGCATGTCAAACCCAGGCATGGCAGTGATTGGTTTCCAACCACAGGGGATAAAATCAAAGTTCTGCTTGCCCTGCTGATACTGATGGGCATTGTGAAGAAACCAACCTGGCGTCATATTGGAATTGGGATCCAGTCATGTTGGCACCTTTCTTTCTAGAAATGATACCTTGTGATCAATTTTTGGTGCTTCTTCAAAATCTACATTTCAACTCGGGAGAGCACCAGGATAACAGGCAACACAAAATAGTCTTATCATTGACAAAGTGGCTGAAAATTTCAGAATGTTGTATGTCAGCACACAGGACATTTTTATGGATGAGAGTTTGTGGAAATTCAAGTGAAGGCTCTGATTCAAACAATACAACCCGACCAAATGTGCCTACTTTGGAGTCAAGGTTTATAAAGTATGTCAGTCAATTAGCAGAGCCTGTGGGTACACATGAAATTACACAATCTACACTTGTCAGGACAGATTGAATCTTCCAGCGTCTACTCTAGCTTCAACTGATGCCTTGTTGTTGCTGAATGAAAACTTGTTTGACAAAGGCTACAATATTTATATGAACAGCTGGTTTTCCTGTCCAAACCTCTTCCTGAAACTGCAGGCAAGGAGGACTAATGCCTGTGGAACTGTAAGGATGCACAGGAAAAATATGCTACCTGATCTTCACAAGATAAAACTTTGAAAGGAAGAAACAGCATAGTGATGTACCAATAGTAGCATTCTTGCTCTAGTGTGGTATGACAAGAAAAGTTTCTGCATGTTATCCACAATGCATTCTGAAAGCATGAAGGACACTAGGAAACAAGATATGGACAGTAATACCATAATGAAGCCAAGTGTAATTGTTTCATATAATGAAGGGATGGGTGGGGTCAATTGCTCAGATCAACTGGCTGACACACAAATCGGTGAGAAAATTTGTGAAATGGTACAAAAAAATTTTCTTGTATATAGTTGACGTGTGTCGTGAACTCACATTTGATTTGGCAGATACTTGGTGGTGTGGGGGATCGATTGACATTCAGGAATCTATTGTTCCATGAAATGAAAGAAGTATCAGACCTGCCAAAGTACAGAACACATGGACGTCCCAATGCTGAACTCAGTCCTCACTGCATGGTGAAGGGACATGGACATTTCCACAACTCTTTCCCCCCCCACCGCTAACAAGACAAATGTTTCAAAGAGATGCACAATATGTAAAGCAAAATGGAAACATAAGGAAACTAGATACCCTTGTTCACAATGTGATATGCCACTGTGTGTGACACCCTGTTTTGAACTCTACCACACTAAAGTCAGTTTTTGAATTCATGTGATTGTAAATACATGAAGTTGATCTGACTTATGCATTCGAGTGATCTTATTCAGGAATAATATTGCATGAGTGTCCTGCACAGAGATATAGTTTAGGCAAATAAACAGTACTTGCACTGAAACGGTTGATGAAAATATATGATGAACCATTGTTGTACACTAATTGCTGATCTCAGCTGAGATCATTACCATCAATGCAACTTAGTTGCTTGATAAAGAGAAACCATTGTCATGGGGTTAATATCTAGATAGAAACATTGTTGATGAAACAAACACAAACTCACCTTAGCCATATGGTGCTAATTACCCATCACTAGAAGAAACAAAATATAGATTCAGTTATTGAAACTGTAGCGTCTTCAGCTTTGAACTCAGAATATTTAAGTTCAAAGTTAAATTCACTTGCAATTAGCATTACCATATTTGTTAATGTGATCAGAACTACATTATCTCCTATATATCCTTGGATATACAGGATCCTATATATCCTTGGACCTTAGCAAAATGCCTACTGACATATTTTCCTGTCAGTCATTTTTGGTATCAGTTTTGATAGGCATACCCTCATGGTACAGGGATCAGAATATAAATGATAGGGTATTGTCAAAGGTGCATGAGTAGTGAGTAGTAACTTCACATGAATGCAAAGGGTGTGGTATAGAGAATGCAAAGACTAGTGAAACCTGGGTATATAGAGGGGGTGGGAGACAACAGGATAACAATGATACAGTGAGCAGAGCAGTGAGAACAGGATTGGGGAGCGAGAGATAAGCATAAACATAGTGCATAAAAAAGAGATGTGAGGAAGAGAAGGCATGTAGTTTGGTTTGTTGGGGTAGGGTGTATGAAATTTTGAAATTTCGTCAGTGGGTGCTTATATATTAGCGGTTTACAGTTATGTAATTTTATCTGATCTTTTCGATTAAATTTTACTTTTATGGGCAGATAAATTTAATTTACAGGTGTAAAATCAATAACTTTATGGATAAACACTAAGATCAAAATTCTTAATGTATTAGAATACATTAAGAATTTTGATTTTAGTGTTTATCCATAAAGTGTTTATAGTGTTTATCCTGTTTGATTTGTTACTAAAATAATCCCAGATGTCAACTGCCAACAATTTTGCCACTTTTCAAGATTAATTAAGATACGGTATAATCAGTACAAGATTTTATTCTTTCTCTATATTTCATTCATTTTCATTGAAAATAAAGTACAAAACTCCTTTACTAGTCAATGTATATTGGCTATGTATTCTTATACAATTTAATGAGTACATTTACATAACAGAATGCATCTAATAAAACAGCTCATTAACAGGTGGGATGAAGGTGAATACAGGTGTGTACCATACTGAAAATTAATATGCATTTCTCACTTTCACATATTATATGTAATAAAATGAAATGAATATATAATTGTATTTCTATCAAACTAAAAAATATAATTATGCCATAGTTCTGTCATTGAATTATTCATGGTAATTATACTTGAATAAAGGTGGGAAAGGCTTTATCTCACATTATCTCAAAGCTATGAGAATTCAATAGTGTGATTTGTTTATTTTCAGTTCAAACAAATAAAGGGGAAATATTTTCAGCTGGTTTTGACTGGTCTGAACACTAAAGGGCTAATGACATGTAAAAAATTATGTTTTGATTTGTACAGTTTTTTAATACTTAATATCTAGGTATTTGTAATTCAATTAAATAGATATGTTTAGAACTTCGGTCAGATGTAAATATCAACAAGTATTGGCTTAGTTATCCATTTTACAAGATGGTATTGTAAACTTCCTGGACTAATTCTGTAGTGCACTAACAGATGGCGGTACATGGTTGCGTGCACACTGAGAGCTAGCAGTGACCTTCATCAGGCAGTGTGCCAAGTGACATCACTGTGTTTACTTTGCAAGTTGTGAAATTTGTGTTTTGAGGATCACATGTATGCTGTAGTCTGCGATTTTGTCATGGACAGAAGCTGGGACAAAAATCCAGTGTAAAATTTTGCATTAAACTTTGGAAGTCTGCTGCAGAGACATTGAGCATGCTTTGGCAAGCTTATGGCGATAAGGCAATGGGTCTTACACAATGTTTTGAGTGGCATGGGCATTTCAAAAGCAGAAGAATGTCCCTGGAAGAGAATGAGCCATCTGGAAGATCTGCCAGAAGCTTCATCCCCAGAAATGTGGAGAAAATTCGTCAGCTTGTGCATGAAGATCATTGGAGGACAATCAATGACATTGCTGATGTTGTTGGTCTGTTGTGTGGGTCTGTGCAGGCAATTCTAATGTCTGAATTGAACAAGCTGTGTATCTCCGCTAAGTTTATCCCCCACCTGCTGACCACTGAGCAGAAAGAACATCGTGTTGAGTCTGTCAAGATCTCCTTCAATGTGTCACTGATGACCCATTCTTCATGTCGAGGATCCTGAAATGAAGCACCAGTCATCACAATGGAAGGGTGCTTCATCTCCATGACCAAAGAAGGTACAACAGAGCTGCAGCTCAATCAAGAACGTGCTCATTATTTTTTTTGACAACCGTAGTATTGTGCATCAAGAATTTGTTTCCCAGAGCCAGACTGTCAATTGAGAGTTCTATTGCAATGTTTTGAAATGTTTGAGGGAGGACATTTGGCGAAAG
The DNA here is from genome assembly GCF_001194135.2 of Octopus bimaculoides. Classification (NCBI taxonomy): domain Eukaryota; kingdom Metazoa; phylum Mollusca; class Cephalopoda; order Octopoda; family Octopodidae; genus Octopus; species Octopus bimaculoides. The sequence continues at coordinate 92,113,289 of NC_068983.1, forward strand.
CAACCAGATCTGTGGAGCATGAAGAAAAAGATTTTTCACGGAAACAATACACCCTGTCACCAAGCTCTCCTCACATGTGAGTTTCTCACCAAAAGTGACATGATATTGCTTCTGCATCCAATCTATTCACCAGATTTAGCACCTGCTGACTTCCATCTTTTCCTCAAAATGAAAAGGCTGCTCAGAGGTTCCCATTTTAATACCATTGTTGAGATTCAGAGTGAATCGCACAAGATCTTCAACTCACAGAAAACAATTTCCAAAAGTGACAAGAATGCTGGGACTGCTGTATTGCAGCACAAAGTGACTATTTCAAAGGAGTTGATGTTAAAACTTAAGTAAATCAGTTATTTTTTATTAAATATAACTAGTCCGGGAACTCTTTGATACTACTTCATACAGTGGTATAAAATATGTTCCATTATTATTAATAGAAAGAAATTATAGTATGCATCAGTCATTACTGACAGTGTTTTTGTTTTCATAAGTGAAAAACTTCAGAAAATTAAAAGATTTCCATGTTAACTTTTAAAGAAAGGCTTTTTAAATAGGCTGACTATAGGCTTATTGATAGTGATAACCTGTTGAAACTGAAATGAGGTCCATTCTTGTTGGCTGTGTTTTACTCTTTCATTTTTCTTATTTCTTCTGACTGATAGCAAGCATAAACCAGAATGTGTATGTAAAATCCTCCTACAATGTTTTTCAAATTTAATTATACACATATTTTTGGAAGCTTAAATTGGAAGCCCAAATATCTTGATAAGCTTGATTTTGTAATAATGCAAGATAATGAATGATACTCCATTATATATTTAAAAACATGTTTTAGATAAGGCACCTGTAATTTTTCTATACCAGTCATTTTGTTCAACCTGATGACTAATGTGTTTTGCATAACCCAATATTTCAGCAACTATTTTAAAAATCCTGCTGCTTTCTTTAACTTTTTTTCTAGAGAACTATTATTTTTGTTCTTTGTGATGCTGGGCTCTACATCCTCCTGCTAAATATCTTTATGCATGTTTTTTTTTTAATCATTTTAACTCTATGTAGTATTTTGTACATATTTTTATTTACATTCAGTGACATTTTCTGTTTCAGGTTTCTTAAAGAAGCTGTCAATTCTGAAATGTGACCAGAACAGACTTGCAACATTAACTGCACAGATAGGAAAGTAAGTTTATCAATTAGTTTCTGTTCAAAATTTTACTTAGATATACTTCAATTATTGAATGCTATAATCATTCTTTGAATCTATTTATGAAATACACCACCACTGCCCATTGTTCTCCAGTCAATGTATCTATATATTGTCTTTAAAATTTTTCTGCTTCTAACCAGCCCATCAAGTACTTTTTATGCCATGTTTCTCTATTTACAAGTAATTTTTCAAGTTGAATGAATAACTTTTTTGACAGTCAGCTTCTGTTGTACTGGAGGCATTTCTCTATGTGTATACATCCTCCAAACACTACCCTTCTACAATCCAAACTAAGCATGAAAAACTGCCTCTTGCATCTAGCCCATGATGCCAATATTACCCATTTTCCATATACTTAATTCTGATAAGCAGTAGTGTTATAATGATATAATGATATAATTCAGTTTTAAACATTTTTTCAGCTGAATTTCTCTTTTCACTTCAGAATCTATACTATTGAAAAATAAAGAGTTTACTGTATATACTGTCTATGTATTATATACACTTATACTATGTTCACTGTATTTCTTTTCCTCTTTCAGTTGTGAATCTCTCCAAGAAATGATTCTGACTGAGAATTTCTTGACTGTAAGTGCACCTGCAACACAGCAAATTGTTATCCCTCTGCTTATTTAGATGATCCGACTAAAACTTACAATAACTGAAGTTAAAGAGTTTCTATTAACTGCAATATTATTAAACTTTTCTTGCAACCAGTGTTGTGTACTGGTATACAAATTACCTTATTCGATTTGTCATAATCAACTTATTTAAAAAGCCTTTCTTTATAAGTTAACATGGAAATATTTTAATTATTTGAAGCTTTTCACTTATGATAAAAAAAAACTAATATAAAATGAAATTATGAAATAAGAATGAAGTAAAAATGGGTGAAAATGTCAAAATAGCTCTCACTTTCTGTAATGTGAATCAATTTTAATATCTTTCAACATAAGATTTTAGATATTTTTTAAAGTCAACAGTCAAGAAGATGATTGGGATTTGTTATTCTTTGATTGTAAGAACAACAGTGTAATATTAACTTTAAATACATAAATAAACAACTTAAATTATATATATATATATCAAAGCTCTCTTTCATACTTATACACTCCAATATTAAACTCACATATACACACCACCTACTGATATTGGTTATCTTCAATTTCAGGAACTGCCAATAACCATTGGGAAATTGGGAAATATGAACAATCTCAATGTAGACCGCAACCGTCTGACAGATATTCCTATAGAGGTTGGTACATGTTTTTAGTTTTATCAGAACAGGTTTCACCTTCATCATTATTATTAGAGGATAGCAGAAATGCCACAGTACCTGATTTGCTGCATTTAATTACATCCCTCTGAGTTCATATCTTGCCAAGGTCTACTTTACATGTCATTCTTGCAGAATCAATAAAATCAGGAACAATGAAATACTGGAATTGATTCACTACACATTTCCTTTAAAATTTGTTTTCTTGTGTCAGTGTTAGAAATGCCCTAATGCAGTACTAAGCAGTGGCTCTCATGGCTTCTGGTCTTAACTGATTGGAAGTGTTAACATGTACATGTTTTATTTTGGTGTAAAATTATTCTGCTCAGTACCACAGATTTGCTTGTCAGTTGCTTGGCCTTAACCAGTTGAACATTTCCCTTAGTGTCTGACAATATATGCATCTCTGATCAGAAGCAGCAGTGGGGGAACATCATAGTCATGGGTTGAGAAGGATTATTTAGGGTTTGAATAATTCACCTCTGGAAACTTGGGTGTTTTGTTCATCATCCTTAAACAAACTTTATTTAGGAACCTTTTGAGTAAGATGGCCTACTTGACCTGAAGAAAATTCTATCAGGGCTCCACTTGCAAGGTCACATGCTGTTTATCTTGATATGAGATTACCATGCTATGCACATATGGTTGTGATGCATATACCTGGTATACCCCAGTGTCACTTTCATGGCATGCATTGCTCTCTCACTCATTAATAATAATAATAATAATAATAATAATAATATGAGAGAGAGAAACCCTGGTGGCAATAGCAAAAATAAGGCTGGTGGTTTAGTGCAGATGCTGTTATCCTGCTATCCTAATACAGTATCAGCAGATAATAGAGTAAGGAGGAGGAAGTGGACCAGCAAAGAAAATAGGATAGTGATGCAATCAGTGCTACTTAGAAAGTGAACCTAAAAGAAAGGATTACAGAAAATGAATGTTGACACTCGAGAAGGGTATGTTTAAAACGACTGAGCAGAGACTAGTAGACCAGGCTAATGTTATTAGAAGAAAATTAGAGGTGAAAGAGCTCACAAAAGAACTTGAAAAAAAAAAGACCAAACAATAGAAAAGCCAAACAACTTGTTTGGGACAACTGGCACCAGCAAGTTAAGTGAGGAAGATTGTGGATGAGTTGCAGAAAGCAAGGAATAAAGAAGAAAGAATAAGATTACCAGCATTAAAAGGTGCCAATAGAAGGAAGTTGCTAGATATGACAAGGAAAGTTGGTTCTTTTATCAATGGGATAGATACTAAAAATATAGGTGGCACTAACTTATTGAGCTATGCAAGGGGTAGGGTAGAGGTAATATTTACTAGGAGATTAGGTATTTCTCAAGGAAAGATTTAGAAAGAGCAAATGTGGAGGAGGAGATTAGAAAATAAGGTGAAAACTTTAAGACAAGATCTGATAAGAATTGAAGCCTGGAAACTGAGCAAGTTAGGAAACACAAGATTTAAATTTTCTCTTGTGAAAAAATAGTTAGTCAACAAGAAAGGATTTGGGATAGTCATGGAAGAGTTGAAACAGTGTATCATAGCAATTACAGGTAAGCTTTCTAGATATCAGAAAAGAACAAATCAGTATCAACAGAACAGCTTGCTTGAGACAGACCAGAGGAGATTTTATAACCAAATAAATAGTGTAGAAGAAAGTACTGAAGATGAAGAAACCTATTGCAGAAAAAGCTAGAAAGTTCTTAAATAATATTTGGGATAAGCCAGTCAGTCATAATGAAGATGCAAAGGAGAGGTAGTTAGTGAGAAGCAGCCAGATCTAAGACTACCTAGTGCATTAATGAGTAAAGTGTTAGGAAAAATGCTGAATTGAAAGTTCCCAGGACCAGATTCAGTTCAAAAGTACTGGCTGAAGAAATTTAGTAGCTTACATAGGAAATTGAGGGAACAACTTCAGGATTGACTGAATGGAGGAGTAATACCAGATTGGATGACTAGAGAGAGAACAGTACTCCTTGCGAAAGACAACAGCAAGGGCAATATAGCTAGCAATTATAGATCAATCACTTGCTTACCATTAGTGTGGAAGCTGTTAACAGAAATGCTTTCAGAAAGCATTTACAAGCACCTTGACAGCCAGAATTTGACACCAGATCAGAAAGGTTGCAGGAAGAAGGCTAGTGAAACGCATGATCCATTATATACAGGCAAAGTAGTTCTAAAAGAAGTGAAATCGAGAACGAAAAAATTAGCAATAGCATGGACAGATTATGAGAAAACCTATGACCTGATTCCACACTCATGGATAAATGAATGTTTAAGTATATTCAGTATTGCAGACAGTATAAGAGAGTTAATTGGCCATTACATGAAGAAATGAAAAGTATATCCCTACTCAGGTAACAAAGGCTTAAGGAAAGTTAATACCAAGAGAGGAATTTTCCAGGGAGATTCATTATCTCCTTTAATATTTGTGTTATGTTTAATCCCACTCAGTTTAGTATTAAGAAAGGCAAAGACAGGACATCAGTTTAGAGATAGTAAGGGAAAAAATTAACCATTTACTATACATGGATAATTGAAACATTTTAGTAAAAATTAAAAAAGAAAAAGATAGAATCTTTAATACAAACTGTAAGACTCTTCAGCAAAATATAGGTATGGGATTTGGCAGAGATAAGTGCACAATATTAGTTATTGAAAAAGGGACAGGTAGTCAGTAGAGAAGGCATCCAATTACCAGATGGCCAAACATTAAAATTACTGAAAGGAGAGAGTTGACGGAGTACTAACTATAGAAATGAAAATTGAGGTGTACATCAGATGGGTGAAGAGACTAATGAAGTCAATCTGAATGGGCCAAATCTTGTGAAAACTGTTAATACTTGAGCAGTATTGTTGCTTAGATATTCAACAGCTTTTGTAGATTGGACAAAATCTGAACTAGCAAATCTAGAGTAAAAAATTTGGACAGAATTCAATATGGATGGAGGACTTCATTGAGGAACAGGAGTAGAAAGATGATACTTTCCTAGAAAGGAAATAGGGTTGAGGGTTAATATCAGTAGAAGACTGTGTGGAGTTAGCTCCCATGTAAGTAAAAGTGAAGAAGGTTTAAGAGCTGCGAAAGTAGCAATAGGAAATAGAGAAACCAAAAAGCCAAAAGAAGTTAAAAAACCAGAAAAAAGAAGCAAGATTATCTGACTGGCAGGACAAGGCTTTGCACAGTAGATTCTCAAAGATAGTTGCAGGAAGTAGTAATAGTGAGACACGGTTATAGTTGCAGAAAGGACAGCTGAAAAGGGAAACAGAAAGTTTGAAAGATCTTGTGTAAGATCAAGCAAGCCAGGTAGATTCTCATTATAGGTTATGTAAATCAAAAAAGGAAAATGTTACTCATACAGTTAGTGAATGTAGCATGTTGGCACAGAAAAAACTATGAGAAAAGATATGATAACCTAAGGAGAACAATCCACTAGAATTTATGTATAAAGCTAGGATTTGACCATACTGATAAATGGTATGAATATGAACCTAGTAAAATATTAGAAAGTAAGAAATAGAAGATGTTATGGGACTTTAACATTCAGACTAACAGAGTAATAGGAGCTAGAAGGTCTGATTTAATAATAGTAGTTGACAATGAGAATAAAAAGTGTCAGGTAATTGACTTTACATTGCCAAATAGTAAGAAAGTCAATATGAGAGGTATAGTTAAAATAGCAAAGTACCAGGACCTAGCAATTATGTAATAGAGGCTATGGAAAATGCTGGTAAGATGTACCCTTGTACTTATAGGTGCATTAGGAACTATCCCTAAAAATTTGAACAGATGGATAGAGGAAAGAGGCATAAAACTTAGTTTAGTGCAGCTCCAGAAAACAGTGTTATTAGGGACAGCTAGGATACTTTAGAAGGTTCTTGGCATCTAAGATTACTAGTTGTAGCCTGATGTTCAGAATTTTTCTGTTCCAACAGTTTAATCTATTGTGTGTATGTGGAATAATAATGATGATGAAGTGAGTTCCTTGGCAAACACTGTCCACTGTTTTAGTGCTGATGTTAAGATGGAATTCAAACTCAAGAAGTGTAATGAGTCTGATAAGAGGTAAGGATAGAATTACCATATAGAGAAGTAATGAAACAAATTGAAAAGGAAGGCTATAAATGGAACCTTGGAGAAGGAAATGAAAGAACAACTGAAGAAAGAGTATTTCCAAAGACTATGATTGGTGTTGTGCTCAAATTTGACTGGATGAAATTAATTCCAAGCAGTAAATACATGGGTGGTAGCATCACTTAGATATGGAACTTGAATCATATCTAGGCAAAAGAATGAATTGATGAGTATGGATATAGAAATTATTGACATTACACAAAGCATTCCAACCTAAGAGTGACACTGATCAGTTGCACTTGTCCAGAAGAAAGGATGAGAGAGGTTTGATCAGTTGTCAAAATTGTGTTGAATCAAAGGAAAACAATTTAGGGTGGTATGTAAAAAATGCTGTGGAACCATTATTAATGCACGTGAAGAAGTCTAGTATCATCAAAACTGATAATTGTTGTGGTGAATAGAAAAAAAGATGCCTGATAATTGACATATGTACTGGTGACAACAAGATTGAAAAGAAAGGAGAAAAAATGAACAACTATGATACAAGTGAAGTGGGAAATATGCAGGTTGTAGGTAACAAAGAAAATGGACATGATACCAATAGTGATTGATGTACTTGGAAGTATCAATACTCAACTACCAGTATGGCTCAGAAAGATTAAAACAAATGTAAAGATAGAACATTTACAAAAATCATCATTACTTGGAACTGTAATAGTCATCCGCAGGGTTCTGGAAGTATGATCAGTGAACAATTGTCACCTTAGCCTGCTGGCTGTAGGAAGTTAACACTTTCCATCTTACCCAGCAAAACGAAGCTAAGATTTTTCATGATATAATAATAATAATAATAATAATAATAATTTCAAATTTTTGCACAAGGCCAGCAATTATTTTAGAGGGAGGGGTAAGTTAATTACATTGACCCCGTGCTCAACTGGCTTATTTTATCAGCCCCAAAAGGATGAAAGGCAAAGTTGATTTTAATGGAATTTGAATTCAGAATGTAAATTGGCAGAAGAAATGTTGCTAAGCAATTTTTCCTTTGTGCTAACAATTGTGCCAGCTCATCATTTTAATAATAATAATAATAATCCTTTCAACTTTTGGCACAAGTCTTGAAATTTTGGGAGAGGGGTCTAGTGTTTCACTAGTACTTATTTTGCTGATCCCGAAAGGATGAAAGGCAAGGAGAGTCTCAGTAGAATTTGAAATTAGATTGTAAGCACACTGTACAAAATGCTGTTAAGCACTTTTTCCAGTATCCAGTTCTGCCAGATTGGCACCTTAATAATAATGATGATGTTATTAAAATGATTACATACTATAATGTTGTCTTGAGTTTTGGTGACATGCAGTCTCCTCAAATCTCAAGAATCTTAGGATTTATAGATGGTCGAGGTCTCACATGGTGAAACCATCTAATGATGACTCCGTTCAGAAGGCTGGAATAATACATGTTCCAGAGGGGAAAGAGAGAGACACAACTGAGTAGAATGTTTAAGAGAAGATTTATTGGTATGTTAATGTGTGTGTCTCTGTGTGCGTCATGTATACAGAATAATAGATAAGCCACTGTGAGAACAAAGTGTATGTGTATGGGCATGGATGTATGCATGTGTGTTAAGTACATATAAGAATAGCAATGAAGGGGACAGTGAAAGAGTCTATAATGAGAAGCTAGATGAATGTTCATAGACATAAGAATGAGAAATACCAGTTCGTAGTCAATTGTACACAGTAGTTGAAATACTGTATCAAGAAGTTGCGGTGATGATGCAGAACCAGAATTGCGGTACATGTCGTATGAAGTTGTGGTTGTAATGCTGCTGCCTGGGTTACTTGTACAGGAGTTCTCGCAGGTTGTATATTCGCTGTTAACCATAGTGAAGTAATTCGCAAACAGTGCAGTATTGGAACCTGTGTGAGTTGCTTGTTGAGCTGTGTACATAGAGATGATGTTGATGTTAAGAAGATGATGGTAGTGACGAAGATGGAGGTTGCCATAATGCTGTTGGATGGGTCATCTGCCATTGTCGCTGGAACTGGCTGTGTCTTGTGTGGTCAGTGGCTAGACCTTAAAAGGTCTGGAACCAAAGACCTCAAGACAAGGAGAAGGTAATTTTTTTATAAGGAACAGTAGGATTGTGAACAGGTTGTCTCACGTGATCTTATTTAGAGCTCTGATTGATTATACGTTGCAGATTGGTGTGACATAGTAAGAGACAACGGGGTCCAAATAGCAACCAAAGGTTAGCTATTATGTGCTACATTTGAATGTACATATATATAATAAACGGGAAAAGAATTTCACTAGAGTGTACACTACAGATTCTTGCAGAAAACAAGAATCCCATGAAATATTGTAATTACTATTCTATATCACAGCCTTTGGCTCACATTAATCTGTCTTTTCTACTACTTTGAATCCACACATTTAGTTAACATCTCAATGCACTTTTTTCTGACACAATCATGCCTGTGCTTATAATTCTATGCTAGCTTCCTGCATTCATTCAAGGGATGGTCAATACTTTCATTTCCTTTCCCACAGATTCTGTGTTTGATCTCTGACAGAGTTTTATCAATATTTGTCTTTATCATTTTAATTTCTTGCTTCTAAGTAACTATATTTAGATATTTGATTTCTCATTTTAGCTTATTGTCTATCAGCCACAACCAGCATTCTTTAGTTCCAAAATCCTTGATTTGTTGCATAAATTGGCCATCTAATTCCTTTTTTCTCCATCTACTTATTCTGTTGTTTTACCTCCTGTTCTTGAATGCTCTTACTGTTTCATTAATTGTTTGATATTTCTAGTTGTGCATACTATTCTTCCTTCACTACATACAACACAGTTTAGCAATCCTCTGCAACCTTCCTTTCAGGTAGGTAGAGCCTGTCAGTATTACTTTTAGGGTGGTACACATTGTGCATTGTGAGCAGCTTCTTAGTTCTTCTGTTTAAGCCCTGTAGCTTTTAGAAAAGGACAGTCCACTGTTCCTTGAAAACACTGTCAAAGTGCAGATGGAAAACAACATTCATGTGTTTGAAACTAGAAAGCTCATGCCTGCTGCAATCCATCTTGGACTTAATTCTAGCTTTGTTGTTACAGCTCCATTAGTTGAGTCCAACTGACAGCTTTCATACCTTCATGTTTCAGCACAATTACCCTAACTTGGACAGCACACCCTTTATATTTCACTGCAAAGTAATGGTCAAAGGGCCATTCTTGCCACAAGCACTATTCTTACAATATCTCTTCTATGCAACTAGTTTTTCTTCTATTTCATTGTTACAACTAAAAGATGCTTCTCTGACTTTTCTTTATAGTGAAACCCATCAACTGTTGTTGATGATGGCTCCTGTCAATTTCCACTTCACTAGCGCCCAGTCAAATCCCTGAAATCTTGCACCATTCATTTCCCTGTAACCAGGTTCTTGTCTATTTGTCTTGTGAAATTGATTGTAAAGGTTACAAATTTGTGGTGTGAAACTGTGGACAACTTATACTGAATTATTTGCTAACCTGACAAAAATCCTATCTAAATGATCCACTATGATTTTGATCATGTCCATATTAGCATATTAGGGGAATTGGAGCAAAACCTGTCAGGCAGTTGACTGTGCTAGAGATTTTTTTCAAGGATTTTGCACCCTACTCTTCTATCCATTATTCCCATATAGTCTTCCCACTAACATTGAAGACTCTAAAGAAACCTGGCTGTTGAATCATAAAGAGGCACTAGTCTGAAGGCTGCATCATCACCCTTATTGCTGCTTAGATCCAAAGGTATCGGTCTATCAATCAGGATTAGAAAAACTGCACTTACCTTTATGTCAAGGTCATTCTGAAACAGCACTGCCATACCACTTTATGCAAGCCTACTTCACTTAATCTGGATAAGTGGCTTAAGCCACATAGGCTTCTAAAAGATAGGTAAATGACTGTGTTTTAGAAGTCCTGGTTTCACTAATGGCTACTGCATCCCTACATGGTAACTTGAGGTAACTGATTAGATGTCCCCGCTTCCCTGTCTCTCCACTATGAGCATTTATACAACCTATTCTCAGTATTACTATTTCAGGAGGCAGGAAAGAAACAAACAAAAACAAAAAAGCGGGTCAGTCACTTAACCTAGTTTTTTGGTTTATTCTTTTTTCAGGGCCTTTGTACTTGTCTCCAAAATTTTTCTGAATAAACTTTTAAAATGTTCCACATCATGTGGGCAATGCTTTCTTAAAATACAGCATATTATCAGTGTAGTTGAACACTTGTCAGCTGGAACTCTTGTTGTAACTGATGGAGAGTCAGACCATTATGTAGTTCTTACTAGTACTTTCTCTTGTAGTGTTTTGGAAAGGGAGAGTGCATGAAAGCCCTCACCTGTTGTTAAAATTTTGCCTACAGACATAGGCGCAGGTGTGGTTGTGTGGTAAGAAGTTTGATTCCCAATCACATGGTTCTAGGTTCAGTCCCACAGCGTGGCACCTTCGGTTAGCATCTTCTATAGCGTTGAACTGACCAAAGCCTTGTGAGTGAGCTTGGTAGGCAAAAACTGGAGAAAGCCCATCATGTGTGTGTGTGTATTTGTTTCCCATTAGCACTTGACAACTGGTGTTGGTGTGTTTACATCCCTGTAACTAAGCAGTTCAACAAATGAGACCAATAAAATAAACACCAGGCTTTGAAAAAAGTACTTGGGTTGGTTCATTCAACCAAAACTCTTCAGGGTAATACCTCAACATGGCCACAATCTAATGACTGAAACAAGTAAAAGATAAACTCTATCGACTCTTCATTTTCCTTTCAGATAACTGTGTAATTTGAAGGAGCTTGTTCATGAATGGTTGCTGTAGCTGCTCTGTCTCTTGTGGCTGGTATGGTTGTTGTCTTGGTTGCTTTTAATAATGCTTTCTGTTCCTGATTTTCATGCATCTCTCATTGTTGCTGTAGATGTTGTTTCTGTTTTTTTTTTGTGTTTGTTTGTTTGTATGTGTGTGTGTGTGTGTGTGTGTGTGTGTGTGTGTGCTGGATTTATTCTACAAGATAAGCTGCTTTTTAAACATTCAAATGCACCTGCTGATCATTGTATAACTATTTCTAATAAAGGTAAAAGGCTACAAATATGTAGGAGGGATTAATCAATTAAATCAACCACAGTAATCAACTGGTACTTTATTTTATCAACTCCAGAAGATTGATAGGCAAAATTAACCTCATCAGGATTTTATCTCATCATGTCAAAAGACAGAACAAATAAATTATGGCATTTCATCTGATGCTTAAGCAATTTTGCTCTACCTCATCTAATGAACTAAGAAATATTTCCTGTTATGTTATAAGCTGCTGCTTCAATATGTACTGAGTTTTATTGTTAATCTTGATTTGTATTATTAAACATATACTTAACTTATTTCTTTGCTTTTTTGCAAATTGCTGTAGATATGATTTACTGTTGTCTGTTCTTTTTAGATTGGAAAATGTTCCAAACTTGGGGTTTTATCTCTGCGAGATAACCGCTTGCTTCGACTTCCCCAAGAATTGGGCAATTTGAAGGAACTTCATGTCATGGATGTTTCAGGAAACAGGTTTGCTTAAATTTTTTTTTCATTTCCTCCCAGCAGTTCCTCTGTAACTGTTATTACCATTATCATTCAGCTCCTTTTATTTCTCCCCCCTCTATAGTACTCACCTTATGTTTTTTTCTTTTCCTAAGATGGCTTAGATATGTCAGTAAACTCCTTATTTTCTTACTAATGTAGTAATATTTTCAAAGGTTAATACATTTTATAATTTGGTTTATTATATAAGGGAAGAGAAATACACTTGTATAACTTCCATGACTTACCTCAAAATTTTAATTGCAAAACAAAAATTACAAAAAAATGGGCTGGAACTAAGATTCAACTCCCTATGAGCTAACTTTACTCCACAGCTTCCTGCCTTTTAAAATACATTATGACTACCTGTGTTGTAGATAAAAACAACATATTCCTTTAATTGATGTTCATGATAAACTTATTGATAAAGTGCTGCATTTGAGTTGTAATTGAAACTACTTTACAACTTGAACTTCATGAAACTTACATAACTTAAGGTAATAAAGTCAAAATGTTTTATAGTATTCTAGGAATCAATTCATTTAGTTTTGATTCCTCTTTTTCTTTTCTCTTTTTTTCTCCTTTCTTTCTCTCTCTCTCTTGCTCTGACATGTTTTATATTCCAAGATGAAATGAAACCATTAGATTTTATGGGAATTATAAATCAGATAGATTTCCATAAGTTTTCAACCAATTACTAAATCATTTAAAAATTTGAATTACATATGTGCACTTTTTATGTATGCCCATACAAACATTTTTACAAATTCACAGTGTCATTGAATTTAAGTATAGACAACTGATTATATTGTTGTAAATTTAGCTCTTGCTATTTATCTCTTTCAAATAATAATATTTGTGCTAGTGAGCCTTGCTCACAAAAGACAAAAAAAGGCATTCTACTCATTAAGTTGGAAAAGTATCCCTCTGTATAAACTATTATTCTAACATAAAGAAGCATGAAAACCTGTATGTAGTTGTTTGAATTGCCAGAATAATAACTGAATCTCCTACTAATTACTTCTACTTCCTTACAAAGAGAAAGTTCATCGTCATCATTTAACATCCATTGTCCATGCTGGCATGGGTTGGATAGTTTGACTAAGCTGGCACACTGGAAAGCTGCACCAGACTCCAGTCTGATTTGACATGGTTTTCTATGGCTGGATCTCCTTCTTATGCCAACCACTCTGAAAGTGTAATGGATACTTTTATGTGCCACCAGTACAAGTGCCATTTGCATGACACCGGGATGCATTTACATGTCATTGGCATGGAGGCCAATCTGCGTGACATTGGTATCTACTATGGCTGTGATTTTGCTCAGCTTGATAGGTCTTCTTCTCATGATGCCGTCATCATGCCAAAGGTCTTGGTTATTGTCTCCATGTGGCCTAACACTCGAAAGGAACTCAGCCACTTTGCCTCTGTCAGGCCCAATGCTCAAGAGAAACTCAGTCATTTTGCCCCTGTGTGGCCCAATACTCGAAAGGAACCCAGCCACTTTTCCTCTGTGGGGCCCAATGCTTGAAAGGAACTCAGCTACTTTGCCTCCATCAGGCCCAACGTTCAAAGGATGTTCTTTATGTGCTACCAGCACAGGTACACTTGGCTTTACGAGTCCTCTCAAGCACAGTACATTGCCAAAGGTCTCAGTCACCAGTCATTGCCTCTGTGAAGCTCAAAGTTTGAAGATCATGCTTCACCACCTTATCCCATGTCTTCCTGGGTCTACCTCTATCACAGGTTCCCTCCACAGTTAGAGATCAGCACTTCTTTACATAGCTCTCCTTGTACATACACATCACATGACCATACCAGCGCAGTCATCTCTCTTGCACACCACATCTGACTCCTCTTATGCCTAACTTTTCTGTCAAGATACTTACACTCTGTCGAACATGCACACTGACATTGCACATCCAGCGAAGCATACTGGCTTCATTTCTTTCAAGTCTATGCATGTCCTTGGCTATCATAGCCCATGTTTCACTGCCATGCAGCATGACTGTTGGCACACAGGCATTAAACAATCTGCCTTCTTCTCTGAGAGAGAGGCGCTTTGTTGCTAGCAGGGGTAGGAGCTCTCTGAATTTTGTCCAGCCTAATCTTATTCTCACAGCTATGCTCTCGGAGCATCCACCTCCACTACTAACTTGGTTACTTAGATAATGGAAGCTATCTACTACCTGTAGCTTGCCTCCCTGGCAGTTGATGGAGTCTATTTTCTGTGCATTTTCAGTGTTTACTGTACCTGTGCACCTTCCACATACAAAAGTTAGTTTTCCTGTTAATCTTCCTCTGATTTTGCTGCACCTTTTATGTGCCCAAAGCTTACACTGGGTGCATCTTATGGAGTTTCTGCCTACACCTTTTCTACAGATTGAGCAGGACCTTCTACCTGAAGGGATTTGTGATTTGTCTGCTTTCCTACTTACTATGACTTTGGTTTTTGCTAGGTTAACTCTAAGGCCCTTTGATTCAGACCTTACTTCCATACTTGAAACTTCTTCTCTGGTTCAGGTAGTGATTTAGCTATAAGAGCAAAGTCATCAGCATAGAGGAGCTCCCAGGGGCAGCCTGTCTTGAATTATTCTGTTATTGCCTGGAGGTCTATGAGGGGGCTGAGCACCAATCCTTAGTAAACCGCTACTTGTACCCAGAATTCTTTGCTGTACTTATTGCCCACCCTCACCTTACTGGTAGCGTCCCTGTACAAAGTTTGTGCAGCCCTCACCAGCCACCTGTCTTTCCCTAGTTTCCCTGTCATCATATCCTTAATTGCTTTATCTACCATCATACTGTTGATTCAGGTAGCTGGTCCCTCAATTGGGTCAACATTTGGCAGACTATCCTATTCATTGTCCACGTTCAACAGTCTTTCATAATGGCATCTCCAAGCCTCTTTCTTTGCAGACTCGTTAAAAGCAAGTGCACCATCATCCATGTCTCCTATAAAATCACAATTTTCTCTCACACACTGTCTTGCAATCCGAAATACTTCAGTTCTTTGGCTCACGATGTTAAACATAGGCAAACTTCTTTTTTGCTTCTCCTTTGGCTAGATATACCGGTCTCCTAGCTTCCCTTCTGGCTATCTCATACAGTTCCCTGCTGCCTCCACTCTTCCAGGCCTGTTTCTTTTCTCTTATGGCCCTGTCTATAGTATTGTTTCACTACCACGTT
>NC_068983.1:92128918-92129936 GCF_001194135.2 Octopus bimaculoides
ATCCTTCTTTTCCAGATTAGTCTGTTTTTTGGCATCCTTCTGGCCTGGTGTCTGAACTCGCTAATGACTAGTCTATGCTAGGGGGTAGGGGTTACATTCTTTGCCAGAGGGTGGTCTTTGTATTTAAGAGCAACCATGCATCCGGCTGTCTGGTGAGAATGAAATCAATCTGGTTAGCAGAGTCACCTGATTGGTAGGTTATCAGGTGGCTGGCTGGCTTCCTGAAGTTGGTGTTGCAGATCAAAAGGTTATTTGCATCATAGAACTCCAGTATCTTTGTTCATTCTTCGTATGAACACCATGGAAGATACCAGGCTGCCGTTCGACATGTCCATTGAAATCCCCAGCTGTGAAAATGAGATCATTGTCACTTGTCTTTGAGGTAGCCTGCAAAAGAATACCATAAAAGTGGTCCTTTTGTTCATTTGGTAGGCCTGCTTGTGGGCCTTAGGCAGATATAACTGTAGCTATACTATTCTGCAAGACTAGCCTGAGCTTAAGTACTCTATAACACACTCTGACTACCTCTATGACCTTAACCACCTTAGCCGTTTCTCTGCAACAAGTATGCCCACACCACCTACTCCGTCACTGTTACCTTCCCAGAAGATTTTATACCTATGTGTCTTGCCTGTGAGGAACCTGGCTGAAGCTCCTCTCCACCTAATGTCTCGGATTCAACATACATCAACACACCTCTGTTAGACCTACATTTATAGTGCCAACTCTGAAAACTGGGAAAGGGATGTGGGAGAGAACGTAGAAAGGAGAGATGTTATTCAGCACCAGAAAAGAAGGTTTCTGTGATCATTTGATAACAGACATGTCATAACAGTTGTTCTTGCTTTTAACCTATCATCATTCAAGTATGTTAAAATTGTTGCCTCTATAGGGGATGAGAGTAAGGTAAGCATTGTAATATAAGTGTAGATATAAATATGCGAATGTTAAATTAAGTAATGGGCTGCTATTTGTTTGGATTAGTCCATTCTGAATATATTTATATATATATATATAT
>NC_068983.1:92130060-92132560 GCF_001194135.2 Octopus bimaculoides
GAGAGAGAGAGAGAGAGAGAGAGAGAGAGAGAGAGAGTGCGTGTGAGAGGAAGATTGTTTGGAAGGAAGGGAAGGAAAGAGGCATGTCGGTCTTCTGGTGCAGAAGTGAGGCAGAACACCATGGGAGATTTCAGTATGAGGGAAGAGTTTACCGGTATAAGAGAAGAAATTACCAGTATGAGAAAAGATTACCGGTACAAGAGAAGGGATTACCAGTATTGAGAGAAGGGATTTCCAGTGCAGGAGAAGTGATTTCCAATAAGTGAGAAGGGAGTTTCTGAAATTTGTTGATGAGGGCAGGAATGGGTGGTTGTATCATGAACAAGATATGGAAGAAAAGGCTAGCTTTGTCACATGAAAATTGAAACATCAAAGCAAAGAACAATGGGAACACATGAGAATTATGACAACTTGTTACAGAAAGTAATGAATTACAGGTTAGCTTTGACACAAGAAAATCGAAATAGCAATGAAGCAAAGAACGATAGAAACACATGAGAATAATGTCAAGTATTTAAAGGGATACAGTTCTAGATTCTAGAAATTATTAGAGAAAGTAACAAATTACAGGTTATGAAGTTATTTTATCTCAAGAATGTTAGCATGTTAGTAATACATCTTAAATGAATGAAAAGAATGATGAATGATTAAAAACTAGAGAAGTTTCTTAGCTTAGTGGCTGGACATTTCATGTTATGATATGATGGTGTCAACTAGCAGAGCAAGTTGAGGTTTGAAAGAAACCATGTGCGAAGGGGTTCTTTATATAATCTACAGTTGGAAGTGGTCAAATAGGAGGCTGGCTTCACCACAAGAAAATCGAAATGGCAGCAAAGGACAATAGGGAAATGGAAGAAAGAAATGGCTAGCTTCACAAACAAGAAATGAAAGAAATGGCTAGCTTCGCCACAAGGAAATCAAAACAGCAAAGCAAAGAATAATAGAAACACATGAGAATTATCTCAACGATTTAAAGGGAAATGATTCTAGAAGTTATTAGAGAAAGTAACAACTTACAGGTTAGCTTAACCATTGGATAATGTAGTTCTATTATTATTATTCTTTTTCATTACTTGTCATTACATAAATAACTGGAGTGAACCGTACAGAAAATTATTGTTTGAAAGTGTACTAAAGTCTTTGACACTCCAACAATTGAGGCATTGAGTTCATGAGCAAAACGCTTCATCTCACATTGACCTGTGATCATTTCAACGCCTGATGCGTGGTACACAGTGCACCTTTTCAAACAACATTGATTTGATAGAGAGAGTGAGTTAATGTGCAGCACAAACATTGGAACATCATCATCGCCATTTAACGTCCGCTTTCCATGCTGGTATGGGTTGGATGGTTTGACTGAGGACTGGCAAGCCAGAAGTCTACCAGGCTCCAATCTGATCTTGTAAGGTTTCTACAGCTGGATGCCCTTCCTATCACCAACCACTCCGAGAGTGTAGTGGGTGCTTTTTATGTGCCACAGGCTTGAGGGCCAGTCAGGCGGTACAGGCATTGACTATACTTGAATGGTGCTTTTTACAAACCACCTGCATGGGAATCACTCAGGCGGCACTGGCAACAACCACACTCAAATGGTGCTTTTTATATGCCACTGGCATGGGTGCCAGTCAGGCGGTACTGTCATCAGCCATGACAATGACTTCCTTTGACTCAATAGGTCTTCGCAAGCACAGTTTATTGTTCAATGATTGAAGGGTACTCTTGAATGGGCCGGTTATGCTGCACTTGTGTAGGCTATGGAACACTATAAACAAATCATTTGTGCAGGTCGTTCAGCAAGAGCTGAATGCTCATAAGTTGTCTTTGATGGGAGAGTCCATCATATATATATATATATATATATATGTTGTACATATGTATATGTATGTATGTATGTATCTATGTACATATATTCTCTCTCTGTTTATTTTCTCTTATTCCTTTCTGTTGAAGAGCAGAGGCTCAAAACGTAAAAGACTTTTTCATTTTCCTGAGCATCAGATTAATACACTTGTTGTTCATACACTTCGTCTTTTGTTTCA
The DNA here is from genome assembly GCF_001194135.2 of Octopus bimaculoides. Taxonomy (NCBI): domain Eukaryota; kingdom Metazoa; phylum Mollusca; class Cephalopoda; order Octopoda; family Octopodidae; genus Octopus; species Octopus bimaculoides. The sequence goes on from NC_068983.1 coordinate 92,132,103, forward strand.
ACTATGTATATACACACATATATGTATATATGTGTGTGTCTGTCTGTCTGTCATTCAGTTTATTTCAAGATTTCTTGCAAATAGAGAAAGAACCAGTTTCTAACCTAGATCCAAGGGTCCTTCATTGGAATTTCAGCATCAACAACAGGGTATTTTTGTATGTTTGTATGTATGTATGTTTGTATGCATGCATGCATGCATGCATGCATGTATGTCTGTGCAGATTTGTATGTTTTATGTATGTATTCTCATGCATATAGTTAGATGTCTAGACATGCTCATATACATTTAAATGATAAACTGGAAAGTTTTACAGATTTTTGCAGTTCTAGTGATGGATTGGATCTGTAGCCTTTGAATTAACTTTCTCCTTTCTGGTTTTTAGAAGCCTAATTTCTCAAGATTGGTATTTAGGCAGTGTATTACATATTCCAGGGCCTCAATAATTACAGGTATAA
>NC_068983.1:92134606-92138379 GCF_001194135.2 Octopus bimaculoides
GCCCAAATATTCTATGTGTGCCATAAATATCGCCATCCGCTTTAGAGAAAAATTTGTAGTTTGGAATCAGTAGTTCTTTGACTGCTATTTCTAAATTTTCAGTATGTTGGAGAAGCAACTCAATTGCTAATCCCTGTATATTTATGATGATAGATATATATATATATATATATATATATATATATGTATGTATGTATGTATGTATGTATGTATGTATGTATGTATGTTCTTTAATTCTTAAAGCCCTTCAGTTTTAAAGCTGCTGTCATGCTGAAGTACCACTGTTGGCTGTGCAGCACCAATATTTGAAACCTCTCATATGCAGCATTTGGTGAATGGGGGAGTTTGAGGCTGCTTCCCTCATCTGTGTTTCCTACCATTATGTAGGCTCATCTGGAACCCTTGATAGGTGATGCTGTTTTATTTTGAAGGTACCTACATCCACACCATGCAGGTCTCTCAGGCATCTTGGAAAGATGTTGAAGAGCTATGGGCCCTTGAACCCAAGCTGTTGCAGTATATGGTCCTGTATTTTGATGGTGATGCTGGGATCATTGGCACTATGCAGTGACACCCTGTTCTGCTGTTTGTGTAACTTTCAATGCCAAAGTTTGGTACAAGGCCTTCCAGGATTTTCCAGATGTATATCACTGCATATCTTTCCCACCTTCCTACTAAGGAGAAGAGTTTTAATTCTTTCAGTCTTTCCCAGTAACTGATATGTTATATTGAGATGATTTCCTTAATGTAGCTTTGTTGGATTACTTCAAGTTCCGCTGTTAACTTTATACTGTGTGATGACTATAGTTGGTAGCAGTAGTCCAAGTGGCTGAAGACATATGCCCCCCAAAGGACAATCATGTCTCCTTTTCTCTCATTTTGAAAGTTCAGAGGGTCCATCTAGCTAGCTGTCTGCATTTTATTACCAAATTAGTAATATGCTCCTGGAAAGATGCATCATTGCTCATGGTTGAACAGTACCAATTTAAGTAAGTTTATATGGAAGTTAAAAGATAGTATGAAATTGTACAACATTAAATAGCAAATACTTGAGTCATGTTAGATCTTATAATCTTGCTGATAATAGATGTAACTTATATGTGGATGGTATATATCAAATTATAACATCAAAAAGAAACTTCTTAATGAAAGACAGAAACGTGCTTTATCTTGTAAACACTCTTCTAAATATGTATTTAGAAAACTTTATTAAATGTATTATTTCAAGCATTATATTAAATAAAATGTATTTATTTATCATGAATATATGTATATGTATGTAGGCTTATGTATGTATATCTGTGTGTATGTATGTATATGTATGTATGTGTGTGTGTATGTTTATATATGTATAAATTGGTGTACATGGTGGCTATGGATTTGGTTCCCACAATGAAGAGGGAACAAGGCTGTGAGATGCAAATGTGTTTTGGTTCGTAATACTAATTTCAGGAAACCTGCTAGTCACCTGTTCACCTACCAGTCAGGTAGACACACTAGTCAGATTGACTACATTTTCGCCAGGAAACAGGGAAAGATGGCTACTTATGAATGCCAAAACCTTCCCAAGTGAAGAATGCATAACATAGGTTAGTATTCAATCAGGTGATACATTCCGGAATCATACCCAATGATTGGTGTAGCAGCACCATAGTCAACTGCTACTAAGGTAAAAGTGACGCATTGAATACAAATAATTATAGAGGTATCAAATTGTTCGATCAGATGATGAAAGTCATGGAGAGGGTTATAGCCCAACTAATTAGGAAGAGAGTTAGTTTAGACGAGATGCAGTTTGCATATGTGCCAGAGAGAGGTACCATTGATGCTATATTTCTTGTAAGACAGCTGCATGAGAAATTCCTAGCCAAAGATAAACCTCTGTACTTGACTTTCGTTGACGTGGAGAAAGCCATTGACAGGGTCGCCCAATTTCTTATCTGGTTGTCAATGCAAAAACTAGGGATAGATGCATAGTTAGTGAGAGCTGGACAAGCCATGTACAGGGATGTCAGGAAGGTCAGGGTTGGCAATGAACATAGTGAAGAATTCCAGGCAGGGGTAAGGGTCCATAAAGGATCAGTCCTCATCCCCTCTTATGCATCATAGTCCTCCAGGCAATAAAGAGGAATTCAAGACAGGATACCCCTGAGGAACTCCTCTATGCTGACAACCTTGCTGAGTCACTATCAGAACTAGAGGAGAAGTTTCAGGTGTGAAAGTAAGTCAATTTAGCAAAAACGAAAGCCTTAGTAAGTAGGAAGGCAGACAAATTACAAATCTCTTCAGGTAGATGGTCCTGCTCGATCTGTAGAAAAGATGTACCTGGTGTAAGCTATGGACACATAAGAGGTGCAGCAATATCAAAGGAAAGCTAACTGGGAAGATAGTTTCTCTATGTGGCAGATGCATAGTGGTAATAAACACTGAAAATGTGCAGAAAGCAGCTTCCATCACATGCCAGGGGGAAAAGCTAGAAGTAGTTGATAGCTTCTGTTACCTAGGTGTCCAAGTCAGTAGTAGGGTGGGTGCTCTGAGAGTGTAGCTGCTAGAATAAGAATAGCCTGGGCAAAGTTCAGAGAGCTCCTCCCACTGTTGGTAACAAAGGGCGTCTTGCTTAGAGTGAAAAGTAGACTGCATGACACGTGTGCAAACAGCCATGCTACACGGCTGTGAAACATGGGCTGTGACTGCTGAGGACATGTGTAAATTTGCAAGAAATGAAGCTAGTATGCTTCGTTGGATGTGTAATGTCAGTGTGCATAGATGACAGAGTGTAAGTGCCCTGAGAGAAAAGTTGGACATTAGAAGTATCAGATGTGTGCAAGAAAGATGACTGCACTGGTATGGTCATGTGTTACGTGTGGATGAGGGCAGCTGTGTGAAAAAGTGTCAGACTCTAACAGTTGAGAGAACTTGTGGAAGACCTGGAATGAGGTGGTGAAGCATGACCTTTGAACTTTGGGCTTCATAGAGGCAATGACAAGTGACTGAGACCTTTGGAGATATGCTGTGCTTGAGAAGACTCGGCAAGCCAAGTGGGACTGTAGCTGTAGCCTGTGCCAGTGTTGTTTAAACGTCCCATTTAAGAGTGCGCTTCAATCATTGAGCAATATGCTGTGCTTGAGAAGACCTATTGAGTCAAGTGAAATCATTGTCATGGCCGATGCCAGTGCCATCTGACTGACACCTGTGCTGGTGGCACATAAAAGCACCATTTGGGCATGGTCGATGCCAGGTCCACCAGACTGGCTCCTGTGATGGTGGCACGTAAAAAGCACTGTATGAATGTGGTCGATACCTGTGCCGCCTGACTTGCTCCCATGCCAGTGGCATGTAAAAACCACAATTTGAGTATTGTCGTTGCCACTGCTGCCTGACTGACTCCTGTGCTGGTGGCCCATAAAAAGCACTATTCGAGCATGAATAACTAATAAAGGGCTAAATATTAAAGATAAAGAAGAAAAAAGGATAATATAAGTAAAAAGGAAGCAAAAAACAAAAGAGAGCCCCCGAGTAAAACAAAAAAGTCTGACAGTTAATATGCAAAGACACAAATAGTTAGGAAATGCACACAAGTTTGTAAATTTGTCCTGCATGGTGATTGCTGGCATGGACATCATCATCATCATCATCATCATCATCATCATCATCATCATCATCGTTTAACATCCACTTTCCATGCTAGCATGGGTTGGACGATTTGACTGCGGACTGGTGAACCAGATGGCTGCGCCAGGCTCCAATCTGATCTGGCAGAGTTACGCATAAGT
>NC_068983.1:92138389-92142733 GCF_001194135.2 Octopus bimaculoides
GGTGAACCAGATGGCTGCGCCAGGCTCCAATCTGATCTGGCAGAGTTACGCATAAGTGGGCTGGCTACACTCCTGGCAGAGGCCTTGGATTTAGGTCTTACTTGGCTTGCCGGGTCTTCTCACGCACAACATATTTCCAAAGGTCTCAGTCAGAAGTCATCACTTCGGTGAGGCCCAATGTTCGAAGGTCGTGCCTCACTACCTAATCCCAGGTCTTCCTGGGCCTACCTCTTCCACAGGTTCCCTCAACTGCTAGGGTGTGGCACTTTTTCACCCAGCTATCCTCAACTATTCTCGCCACATGACCATACCAGCGCCATCGTCTCTCTTGCACACCACAACTGATGCTTCTTAGGTTCAATTTCTCTCTCAAGGTACTTACACCCTGTCTAGTATGCACACTGACTTTACACATCCATCGGAGCATACAGGCTTCATTCCTTGCGAGCTTACGCATGTCTTCAGCAGTCACGGCCCATGTTTCACTGCTATGAAGCATGGCTGTTCATACACATGCTTCATACAGTCTGCCTTTTACTCTGAGTGAGAGGCCCCTTGTCACCGGCAGAACTCTCTGAACTTTACCCAGACTATTCTTATTCTAGCAGCTACACATTCAGCGCACCCACCCCCACTACTAACTTGGTCACCTAGATAGCGGAAACTATCAACCAAGTCTAGTTTTTCTCCCAGGAATGTGGCCAGAGTTGTTTTCTGCACATTTACAGTGTTTATTGCTCCTGAACATCTGCCACATACAAAAACTAACTTCGTAGTTAACCTTCCTTTGATATTGCTGCACCTCTTATGTGTCCATAGCTTGCACTGGGTATATCTTATAGAGTTTCTACCTACGCCTTTTCTACAGATCGAGCAGGGCCATCTACCTGAAGGGGTTTGTGTTTTGTCTACCTTCCTACTTATTAGGACTTTGGTTTTAGCTAGGTTGTCGCTAAGGTCCTTCGATTCTAGTCCTTGCTTCCACACCTGAAACTTCTCCTCTAGTTCTGATAGTGACTCAGCAATTAGTGCAAAGTCATCAGCATAGAAGAGCTCCCAGGGGCACCCTGTCTTGAATTCCTCTGTTATTGCCTGGTGGAATATGATAAATAGGAGGCGGCTGAGAATTGAAAATTGGTGGACCCCTACCTCAACCCGGAATTCTTTACTGTACTCGTTGCCAACCCTTACCTTACTGACAGTATCTCTGTACGTGGCTCGCACAGCTCTCACTAACCATTCTTCTATCCCTAGTTTCCTCATTGACCACCAGATAAGGGATCGGGGGACCGTGTCAAAGGCTTTCTTCATGTCAACGAAAGCCAGATACAGAGGTTTATCTTTGGCTAGATATTTCTCCTGCAGCTGTTTTACCAGAAATATAGCATCAGTGGTGCTTTTCCCTGGCACAAACCCAAACTGCATCTCATCTAAACTGACTCTCTCCCTAATTAGTTGGGCTATGACCCCTCCGTGACTTTCATTACCTGATCTAACTACTTGATACCTCTGTAATTATTTGTATCTAAAGCGTCATAGTGAAAACTGCCTCTTCCTGCATCCAAAACCATACAACAGGCAGACCAAAAACAAAAGTCTCCCTCCAAAAGACACAGGAGGACTCTAAAGAGGAAAAAATCATGCAGCATCTGCATCAAAGCTAAATTACGCTGATGTAGTGTGCACTACCTCTATAAACCAGCTCTATCCAGATGCCATCATAAGGGTTGCAGCTGAGGAACCATCTTTTTTATGCATGGCTCAAAAGATCGTTTTACAACTAACCTAGTTTCATCAATTCCAGACCAATACACAAGACTGCGACAACAGAGTGGCTACCACTGGCATCAGCATAGAGGTCACACTAATATACTTCATAAATGTAAGAGGACTGTTACAACTCAGTAACAGAACTAAAATTACCTTCCTGAGAGACCTAGTAACATACACTCAAGCCTTATGCATAGCACTCACTGAAACGCACTTAAAACCTGACATCACAGATGCAGAAATACACATACCAAAGCACATGGTATTGCGAAGCGATAAAAAAGACAGGAGCCATGGTGGAGTTCCAATGAACAGCCATGAAGATCTTACGCCCCAGATCTTTTTGTCACACTCAAGCTCAATGTGTGACACACTAATTGTACAAATAAGACAACTTGACATAGTTATATGTACTACATACTGCCCACCAGATCCCCCGAATCATACAGACCTATTAGAAGACTGCCTTGCAAGAATAGGTCTTAACCAAACTAGAAGAGTACATCAGTGTACTTCTCATGGGAGGCTTCAACCTGCCTAATGTGAGATGGCCTGAAGGCCTTTTTTCTCAGGAATGATGTGATGCGAGCAAAAGCAACAATTTACGTATGGAACAAATAATACTCCAACCAACTAGGGCAAACAATATATTTGATCTCTGCTTTGCAAACAATGTGGATTTCATCCACAATGTGTAAATGACACCAACGCTAATCTCAGATCACAACATTATAGAGCTGTGCAGGGATAGGTATATTCTTTTGGGAAAATTCCAATGGGTAAAGTTCCATCTTTTCAGCTGTATCTTCCTACTTGTGTAGAGTTGCTCAAACTTTCTAAAAAAGGAGCGGGTTACACTGGAGTAAGCACATAAAATGTGCAACAAAAGAACCAAAGCACATAAAATGTGCAACAAAAGAACCAAAGCACATAAAATGTGCAACAAAAGAACCAAAGCACATAAAATGTGCAACTAAAGAACCAAAGTTCATGAATTCATCCATGAAAATCCAGTCACATATAGAAAAAATTAATAAGTAAATACACGATAAATAAGTATAATAAAATACAAAGTAAAAATCATAAAATAATAATAATAAAACGGCTACACTGCTCGTATTCTACTTAGCGGTATGTTGGCGTTAAATGCTAAGATTGTATCTATAATACAGTCTCAGATTACTTATTAAGACTCCTACATATATATAACGTATACCTATATGTTATCAAATTGTAGTTATTTTTGGTGAAAGTACGATCAAAAGCTATTGTACCCGACTCACTGTCTTAGATTATGCTTAAGAGTTTTCTATGTCTGACAGCTGGATTCTCTATATAATAGAGTCACTCAACTAATGAACCACTAACGCAGTTATTCATAAACTTAGTGATTCGCGTGTAAATATATCTCATTATTTCTACTGTTAGGTATATACATGGGATGCTATTTACTATAGAGACAGGAGTGAATGGGGGTGACCCTAAGATTTGAGTATCCTACATAACTAACTATTCTAGCTACTAATTAACCAGTACATCAGTTCATTTATCAATCAGCCAATTCTTCACCTACTTAAATGAATAAATAAGTAAATAATTAATTAACTAATCAAACAATCGATGAATAAATCTGTCCAAACCTTAGCAAAATAGCGTTAAGTACCAGAGACCTTAGCACATAATAGACAGTTACCCACACATCTTCATATATACACACTCAAAATGTGCATACACACACATATATATATATAAGTGCACGTGCACTTACCCACGTACACACTCACACAACCACATGCATGCACACCTGCATACATATACATATAAGTCAACCTACACATCCACATAACTGTATTCGCACATCATTACATACATCCACCAGTACTTGCAGGCACATGATACATACTTAAATGTCAAATAAGCACACACATACATACATACATACATACATACATACCCAGATATAAGTGCATACCCACCTACAACTACATATATCTATACGTATAGATGCAAATATCTAAATATATACATCTACAAGCACACGATATTCCCATAAATGATTGTAAATATATACAGGTATGCATACGCCCACACACAGACATACATACATATATATATATACATATATATAGACCCATAGACACACTCATACACACACACATATATATATATATATATATACATACATACATGATGGCTGCCCCCTCGTTATCGAGTATGGCCATTGCACGAAGCTTAACTTAATGGTGCTATGATCGAATGTGACTTTTTAGCCCAGCCAAAGATCTACAATGTCCTGCACAGAGTTGGCATCCAAAACCTTTACTGGCAATAGCTGGCTGTTGTTGTAATTGGGCTCCATATACCTTTGCGTGTTGTTTAAGTGCTTCTGAATCACACTCCCTTCCACATGCCCGACAGACATGATTAGTATGGTGTGTAGCATCATCACCAGCAGCCTGGTAGTCAATCATCGGTCTTGCTTTATGACTCCGAAGATGACTCATGAGTCCAACTGTACTGAGGCACGGTCTTGCACAGACAGTGCATATCAGTGTCAGGAAGACTCTTACCATC
>NC_068983.1:92143044-92143523 GCF_001194135.2 Octopus bimaculoides
GACCAGATAACCACTCCATCTGAGCCTTTGCTTCAACACAAGAGCTTCTACGCTTTCACACCGAGAGCTTTCCAATATCTCAAGATCGCTGATGCGGTCCTCCCACTTGATGCCACAGATCCATCTGAGACACATCTGATGGAAACGTTCCAGTTGTTTAAGGTGGTAACGATATGTGATCCAGGTCTCGCAAGAATAAAGAAGAGAAGAGAGTACACACGCCTTGTACACCTTTATCTTTGTCTTCCTGCATATGTCTCACCGACCCCAGAGATGTCTTTCTAGCCTTCCGAAAGCATCACTTGCTTTCCTAATTCTATATGGAATTTCATTGTCCAAATTGCCATATTTATTAACAGTGCTTCTCAGGTAGACAAACTGATCGACTACACCAAGTCTTTTACCATACACATAGATATTTGGTTCAATATACTGCTTACCAGGGGCAGGTTGGTACATGACAACAGTTTTCTTGAGAT
>NC_068983.1:92143533-92145544 GCF_001194135.2 Octopus bimaculoides
GATATTTGGTTCAATATACTGCTTACCAGGGGCAGGTTGGTACATGACAACAGTTTTCTTGAGATTGACTGTCATTCCTAAAGCAGTGCAAGCATCAGAGAATGCATTCAAAGTGTGTTGCATATAAATCTCTGTGTGCGCTACTAGATCACAATCATCTGCATACACAAGGTCTCTTATGATAGAGGTAAATATCTTTGTTTTTGCAGCAAAGCGCCTGATATTAATATGCTGCCAGAAGTTCGATAATGGATGTAAACACCATATCTACAATTTCTGAATGCAATACAGAAAACCATCGCAAAATATATGACGAATAGAGTCGGTGCCAGAATATTCCCTTGCTTCACTCCATTTTGTATTGAGATGGGCTCCGACATTTTACCTCTTACATTAACCCTACTCTTCATGTCTTCATGAAAAGACCTAACCACAGCAAGGGAGGACTTTCCATAGTGCTTTTCAATTAACTGTATCAAAGGCCCTTGTCAGATCGACAAAAACCTGATATAAATCGAGACCCTGTTCCACACATTTTTCCTGAAGCTGTCTAGCTGAGAAGATCACATCAGCAGTGCCACCTCCCACAAGAAAACCAGATTGACTTTCTGGAAACACACAATCTGCAACGTGTTTCAGCAGATGGTCCAGAAGTACCCTGCATAAAACCTTTCCTACGACAGAAAGCAATGATATTCCCCTGTAGTTACCATAATCATTCCAGTTACCCTTTCCCTTATGAAAGACCACCATTACTGCATCTCTCTAGTCCTCAGGTACAGATTCACTATCCCATATCCTGCAAAACAAGGAGTGAAGTTGCTGTAGATGTTTCTCGCCACCATGCTGCAACAACTCTGCATGAATACCGTCCAAACCCGGAGACCTCCCATTATTCATCCTTGAGACAGCCACCACGACTTCTTCCAACATAGGTGGCTCTGCAAGAGCTGCCCTCACAGGTAATTCAGGGATGCGATTGAGAACATCCTCACTAACTATAGACTGCTGATTCAAGAGTTCATCAAAGTGTTCTTGCCACCTTTACAGAATTCCTTGTGAATCACAAAGAAGTTCTTTACCATCCCTGCTTCGAAGTGGTGTCATCAGAGAAGAAGTCGGGCCATAAACCTCTCGCAAGAGACCATATAACAGCTTTGTGTTATTGGAATCCGATGCCGCCTGTATCTCATCAGCCTTCTTACTCAACCAGGTATCCCTCATTTGAGAGAGCCTCCGCCTCACACGTGATTTCACATCCTTGAGTTCCTTATGTAATACATCTCTCTCCTGTGGCTTTGCTGACAAATAGCATGACAAAGTACGTCTTTTAACAACCAATAAATCATCAATATGTTCATCATTTTCTTTAAACCAATCTTGATGCTTTCTTTGTATCAATCCCAGAACTTTCCTGCCTATATCATAAACTGACTTTTTGAGGGTTGACCAATCTTCCCCAAAATCGGCAACATTCATTCCCTCTCGTAAAGTTCTCTTCACGCCATTACAACTAAGACGAGCAACATTCAGTCTTTTAGGCAGGGTAAAACCTGCAGCCCGGATTTTACGTTTTGTGATTAATTTGACTTTTGCACGTACCAGGCGGTGGTCAGTCCAACACTCAGCTCCATGAAGAACACGAACACACCGCACATCATGTCTGTCACACATCCTAACAAGGATGTAATCCAGAATATTCCACTCTTTAGATGCAGGGTGCATCCATGTGGTCTTAAACTTATTCTTTTGCTGAAACACAGTATTGGTAACACACAGACGCACATCTGCAGCAGAAGCATACCATTACTATTACATTTTCCCACCCCATGCTTTCCAATTATTGTCCATGTGTTAAAATCCCTACCCACTCTAGCATTAAAGTCACCCAGTACGATGACTTATAATGCCCTTCAAAGCATGGTAGAAAGAAACTTTTTCGTCATTAGTAGAGCACATAGTTGGAGCATACACACTCACCAAGGTTAAATAATTTCCTTTAACCAAAGGA
>NC_068983.1:92148909-92149765 GCF_001194135.2 Octopus bimaculoides
CTGCATGCTTCAGCCATTCAGTTTTGGTGAGAATTTTGCTATGAAGTATTTCTCCATATTTTTCCTGAAGGAGGTATCATTCCTTGAGCATTTGTAGAAGGGAAAGATCTTAAATTTTCCTTCCCCACATGTTCCTAGGTGCTCATTCAGTGGAATTTTCCGTAGTTCCTCCTGTCGGACATGTTGCCGGTGAATTCTGGCTCGTTGACATAAGGAATTTCCTGTTTCACCTATATAATCCTCCTTGCATGTGGGTTAGGTTATGCAGTATATTACATTCTGCGTCTTGCAGTTCATGTCTGCATTTACATTGAATGTGTGACCACTCTTAAATTTTATCTGTTTGTTCCCCTCTATATATTTGTAGCTGGGGTTGCTGCAGGTTCCACATCTACCATCTCCACACTCTTTTACGGAGAATTCGGTTTTATTCTCTGCTGAGAATTTCGCACTTGTGAGGTGTTTTTTTAAGTTTTTTTCTTGACGTTTACTGTTTTTTATGTGATGTTTGTTTAGTAGGTTTCCCATTTTGGGGCTTTGTTGGATTATTGGTAGGTTTGAGTGTATAATGTGAAACATGTTGGTGATTGTAGGGTTGTGTGTGTTAATGAAAGGGATGATGTTTTCTTTGTTTTTCTTTTTTGGTGTTCTGAGTTGTGTAATGTCTAGTTTTGTTGCTCTTTCGATTCCGTTTTCTATTAAGGTGAGTGGGTATTTTTGTTCTAGTAGGAAGTTTTTAAGTTCCTCTAGTCTTGTGTGGCGTGTCTGTGAGTCGGTCACTATGCTGCATATGCGTCTTGCCATACTATATGGGATGTTTCTCTTTATGTGGGATGGGTGGCAGGAGTAGAAATTT
>NC_068983.1:92149775-92151273 GCF_001194135.2 Octopus bimaculoides
TGTGTATCTTGATGTTGATGTCTAGGAAGGGGAGTTCGTTGTAGTTGGTGTCTATTGTGAAGTGGATAGATGGGTGCAGTGTGTTGAGGATGTTGTGGAATGTTCGTAGATCTTCTGATCTGTTCCAAAAGATGAAACAGTCATCGAGGTAGCATTTCCACTTTTTCTTGACCTCTTCTCTGAAGTTGTGTTCGAAGGTGTTCCCTATTTCATCGTATAGCTTGTTCTCAAGGAAACCCATCACTAGGTTGGCATATGAAGGTGCAAATTTCGTACCCATCGCCGTGCCCTTTATTTGTCGGTATGGTTTGTTGCTAAATGAGAATGTGTTCTATTCAAGTATTAATTGGGTGGCTTTGGTGATAAAGTCTGTTTTGAAACGTTTATCTGTGAGTTCCCTATATTTCTCTACCCAGTATTTTATCGCTTCCAGACCAAGGGTGTGTGGTATGTTTGTGTATAAGTTCGTGACATCGAAGCTTGCAAGTATGGTGTTTTCTGGAACCGTATTTGGAATGTGTGTGAGGGAGTCTATGTCATCCCTTATGTAGCTATATATATGTATATATATATGTATTTATGTATATATATATAAATATATATATATATATATCTATATATATGTGTGTGTGTGTGTGTATATATGTATTTATGTATATATTATCATCATCATTATCATTGTTTAACGGCCAGTGCCAGTCTACAAATTTAGTTCGATTTCGATTTCACTTGCCTCAACAGGTCTTCGCAAACGGAGTTTAGTGTCCAATGAAGGAAAGGTATGCATAAGCGTGCTGGCATCATCCCTGGCAGAGGCCTTGGATTTTGGTCTCACTTGTCTTGCCGGGTCTTCTCACACAGCATATTTCCTAAGGTCTCGGTCACAAGTAATTGTCTTGGTGAGGCCTATTGTTCGAAGGTCGTGCTTCACCACCTCATCCCAGGCCTTCCTGGGCCTGCCTCTTCCACAGGTTCCCTCAACTGCTAGGGTGTAGCACTTTTTCACACTGCTATCCTCATCCATTCTCACCACGTGACCATACCAGCGCAAGCGTCTCTCTTGCACACCACAACTGATGCTTCTTAGGTGCAACTTTTCTCTCAAGGTACTTACACTCTGTTTAGTATGCACAATGACATTACACATCCATCGGAGCATACTGGCTTCGTTTCTTGCAAGCTTACACATGTCCTTAGCAGTCACAGCCCATGTTTCACTGCCATGAAGCATGGCTGTTCGTACACATGCGTCAAAAAGTCTGCCTTTTACTCTGAGAGAGAGGGCCTTTGTCACCAGCAGAGGTAAGAGCTCTCTGAACTTTGCCCAGGCAATTCTTATTCTAGCAGCTACACTTTCAGTGAACCCTCCCCCACTACTAACTTGGTCACCTAGATAGCGGAGGCTATCGACTACGTCTAGTTTTTCTTCCTGGAATGTGATAGAAGTTGTTTTCTGCACATTTTCAGTGTTTATTGCTCCTGAACATCTGCCACATAC
>NC_068983.1:92151809-92152266 GCF_001194135.2 Octopus bimaculoides
GGACTGAACCTTGGTGGACTCCCTACCTCTACCCGGAATTCTTCACTGTACTCATTTCCAACCCTTACCTTACTGACAGCATCTCTGTACATGGCTTGTGCAGCTTTCACTAACCATTCTTCTATCCCGAGTTTCCTCATTGACCACCAGATAAGGGAACGGGGGACCCTGTCAAAGGCTTCCTCCATGTCAACGAAAGCCAGGTACAGAAGTTTATCTTTGGCTAGGTATTTCTCCTGCAGCTGTCTTACCAGAAATATAGCATCAGTGGTGCTTTTTCCTGCAACGAACCCAAACTGCATCTCATCTAAACTGACTCTCTCCCTAATTTGTTGGGCTATGACCCTCTCCATGACCTTCATTACCTTGTCAAACAACTTGATACCTCTGTAATTGTTTGTGTCTAGAGGGTCACCTTTACCTTTGTAGCAGTTGACTATGGTGCTGCTACACCAGT
>NC_068983.1:92152366-92157927 GCF_001194135.2 Octopus bimaculoides
CAGGGCAGAAAAAAAATCATACAAATAATATGGACGTAACACCCTGTTTGTAAAGGCAGAAACTCCGGGTTGATGTGAAATATTTTGTATAATATATATAAATAAATAAATGGAGTTAAACACAGGTGTTATTCAAATTCTTTTGCTTCTGACATATGTTTCGAAGTCAACATTTGTATTATTCCAAAGGAATAAAATGGTGTAAAACAATGTAATCTTCTCATCAGGGAAAGAAAGACAGAAACCAAACTCATCAATAAGACATTTTAACAGAATGTGATGGATGTGTATAATGATGAACAGAACGCTATTAAGTTGTTTTTAAAAAAAACCGTTAGAAGATATAACGTCAAAGGTAGCCTATAGAAAGAGAAAGGGTAAAGGAAAGAAATAAGCACAAAACTAATAAAGGGGATATATAGAACAATTCGTGAATTAAAATAAAAGCTCAAAGGCTTGGAAACAGATATATCTAGTGGAAGTGAAATGTAAGAAGAAAATCAATATTCAAATTATATAGAACGATAGTTTCTATTCCTCTATCAACCCAATAGTACTTAATAATGCACTCTGGCTAGCTCACAACAAAGCTGGTTTCACCAGGGAAGAGATTAATATTGTGTTGGCCGACTGAAAATCATAAATATACATACATATATATATATATATATACACACACACACATACATATACCTGCATACACACATATATATATATATACATACATAGCAAGCCAGAGGCTGTATCAGGCTCTAATCATACATCCATACATACACACACATATATACATATATCTACTACATAAGAGGGAAATTCTGTCTGTGGGTGTGTTTATTTGCGGAGTTGTTAGCTAACCTCTCCTACATCCTTTTATTGACTTTAATGAAACTTGATACATGAGTAGAACTCATGTCTGGAAATCTCATGGCATACTTAGATTGTTGAAAAAAATTGATAATAGGGCCCCTGGAAGGGATCCTTATATATAGCTAATATATTTTAACAGCCAAAGGAAATAATCCATTCATTTTCCTATAATATTTAGTATAAACCAAATTGAGTACGCTTATTTCTTAGTATCTGAAATGTTAGTCATTTTCACAATTTATCCAGTACAACCTTTAAACAAGTAAATAGTATTTTCCTAAGCAATAGTTCCACTTATTTTGGTTAGTGACTTGTTCATGAATATACCAACACTAGCGCTCCTGAGGGTAATATTCTTTGGGAATGCACAAAAGCCCTTTTCAAAGTTGTTTACTTTGAATTGTTATTATCTCATATCTGATTAGCCTGTTATTATGTAACATTCTTCATGATTTTAGTATACATACCTTACTGATATTTCCTCCTAAGTTCTATATACTCTAGGAATGCATTAAAGCCATTTTTGGGGCTACTTTATTTGAATTCTTACTGTAGGGTAACTAATTTCATGTTATTACATAACTGACTTCATAACCTATTGGGAATTCCTAAAAACAAGATCCTGTGTAAGACAGTTCGGTATTCTCTGTAAATGCACAAAAACCACTTTAAGGGCTACATACTTTGTATTGTTGTTATGGATTAGCGAAACAATTCTGAGAATAGAACCAAGGGATAAGCCCCGCTTTTCAGGGAATTACTGGGTACGTCAGCTAGTACATACATACATCTATTCTATAATAAAAAAACTATGATAACTATATCTAGTACTTCCAATAATCCTACAATTAACAACAACAATACTGCTAATAAACATAACTTTATTATCCCCCCAAAATATAACACCACCACACCACCCACTTATTCAAATTGTAATTGTCAAGACCCAAATGCCTGTGAAGTAATAGAAATAGTAAAATGAAAGAAGTTGTATACCAAGCAACTATTATTACTCAGGACTCCTCTTGATACATATAAATGGATTGCATGCAAAACTCAATCAAATCAAGAATTTATAATCACAAATCTTCTTTTAGAGACTATCGAACAGGACTATCTAAAAAAATTTGACACCTCAAAAGAAACAATTTCTCCATCTGTTGGAAAATCCTATCTTCTGCCTCCTCTTACAGAAATAATAATAAAATTTGTAAAAATAATAATAAAATTTGTAGGCTATGTTTAGAGGAAAGCTATAACATAATGAGAATGAAAGAAAATTTGGTTAATACTAGGGATGAAAAAGTTTTCTCATGTAATCACATTTCTATTTCATAACCCACCATATATAGGGCTATCACTTTATCTCTCCCTACATTTTTCCTCTCCACATGTTTGGATAAAGGAAATTATATCTTTCCCTAGTATGTAATATACCTATAATTTTTGCATTTTATTTTATTTACGTAATGTGTCCATGTACTCCCCTTTTTTTGTACTTCACCCCCCCCTTTTCAGCATACCCATTCCAACTATTACTGTTTTATGTTATTTGTTACTATATCTTATAATTACGTATATTTTACTGCTCACATATGCACACATGCATGCACATATAGTACTTCTTGGTGTCCTACATGTCTACACCCATGTATGCACATCCAGGTATGGATCTTATATGTTATCTATGTGTGTATATCTTAAGATATGTGTTTGATTTTTATATGTAGATACTAACATGTATATTAAGATGAACGTATGTATCTGCATGTATATGTATGTTTTGCATAGCTATATATACAATTTATTATGTGTGTGTATTCATATCTATATGTATGTTGCCCCCTCTCTCCCTGCACCGGTATGGGTATATTTCTACTGTGTTTTTTATATGTACACTAATCGTACATCTACAATAATTCCTGTTTCTATATATACTAATGTGTAAATATGCCTCTACACACATATGAGTAACTATACACATACTCTTCTCCTTATTAGATTATATTTATCTCCCCTACATTTATTTATTTTTTTACCATACCTATCTTTATTTCCAGTTGCAATTTCACTTTTTTATCTTTATAGACACAGCAAGTACATACTATGTTAATTGTGATATTAGCAACTGTTTTTTCTCACTTTTTTCTGCTTTATCATCAATACATATTACCTAATATGATTTTTTATGCAAACATGAGTTCCTTGTATATATATATACTCTTTTATACTCTTTTACTTGTTTCAGTCATTTGACTGTGGCCATGCTGGAGCACCGCCTTTAGTCGAGCAAATCGACCCCGAGACTTATTGTTTGTAAGCCTAGTACTTATTCTATCGGTCTCTTTTTGCTGAACCGCTAAGTGGCGGGGACATAAACACACCAGCATCGGTTGTCAAGCAATGCTAGGAGGACAAACACAGACACACAAACACACACACATATATATATATACATATATACGACGGGCTTCTTTCAGTTTCCGTCTACCAAATCCACTCACAAGGCTTTGGTCGGCCCGAGGCTATAGTAGAAGATACTTGCCCAAGGTGCCACGCAGTTGGTAAGCAAGCTACTTACCACACAGCCACTCCTGCGCCTATATCATATTCTGTCTTTAACTCATTCTTATCCCTCTATTTCTCCTACTATTTGTTTACATTAACTATCTCGTATTGGCTTCTTATATACCACCTCCTCACGCTAAACTTCATTCTTAAGTATAGAATTTTTTTTTAAAAATGCATTATACTATATAATGATTTCAACAATTAGCTCATCTTTTAATTCAGAGATAGGAGTGTCTTTCCATTGGACATTTCTAATACATATTTGCCCTTCACTACTTATTTGGAGTTTAAATCTCTAATTTCCATATTCATCTATAGAGAGAATGTCTGTGATACCTCTTTACTTATGTCTTCAAATATCCATTGAAGCCATTAGTTATGGTTAAATATCCGACATGACTCACATCTCTTTTTCACGCACATAAAAATATGGATCTCTTAGATTCAATGTTTTGGCTATATTCCTTCTCAAGTTCTTTGTATTATGGTTTCTACTTCCTGCACTAAAGAGTACATTGATATTTAATTAATTTAATTTAATTCAATCATGAATTTACATTATTATTATAGTTCTGTATGAAACGATCGCCTGCAAGAATTAAACTTCTTACATATTTTAACAACTTGTCTTCTCCATTTTTAAGTAAGCTGATGAGTTTTATGGGACTTGTCTAATGCGAGCCCAGAGATTAATTCTAGGAGGTTAAGGTTTGAGGGTCCGAACATGAGATTAAAGAATATAGTGTATCAGTGTAAGGTTAAGAGCGATACAGATGTTAGTGTTTATATGGGTTGTTCTTCGGATAAAATTTGTTAGAGAATTTCTTGTCACTTTAATACGTTTAAAGATAGGAGTAAAATAGCTAGTACTAGTCTTAGTAGGTTTATTTGGGGGTTAAAAGAACAAAATAAGAATATTTCGTTAGAGTGGTCAATTATTGGGAGGGCTTTCCCTTATGATAAGGGTAAAAAGTATTGCCACTTGTGCAATTTTGAATTGTATTATCTATTTTCAAAGCATAAGCTAATTAATAAACTAACGTATAATGAGTTCAGATGTGTTCACGTTCGCAAATATACTTATTTTTGGTTTAGATAATTTCATTGTTTATTTTCACCTATAGCTGAATTTTGTTATGATCGGGTATTAGGGCCTTGGTTTTGGTATTTTTAGTTTTGTTATTGTTCTATTTACATATACATACATCCGTACATATACATGTGCAAATGTATAAACATGTGCATGGGTATACGTGGAAATGTGTGTATATATGTATATATATGTGTATGGGTATGTATGTGTATATGTATGTGTGTATGTATGTGTGTATGTATATATATATATATATATATATATGTATATATATGTGTGTGTATATATGTATATATATATATATGTATGTATGTGGGTGTGTGTGTATATGGCTTGAGAACTCTGTATGTATGTGTACATGTGCATATGTGCACACATGCACATGCATGTGTGTACGGGCGCACGCATGTGCACACCCACACACATGTACGTGCATGTGCGCATATATGTGTGCGCACGTATATGTATATGTATGTATATATATATATATATATATATATTTGTGTGTGTATGTATTCGTTTTTACATATATTTTTATATATATGTATATGGCTAGAGAACTAAGTTAGTTAGAGTTACCTCCTTTGGACGTAGTTTTTGTTTAGTTATGTATGTTAAAATATGTATGATATGTGTGTGTGTGTTTATATATGTATCTGTGTTTATAAGTATATAGGTGTGTATATATGTGTGTGTATTTATGTATGTGTATGTATATATATGTATATACTTATGTGTGTATATATATATTTTTATAAATTTTTATGATAAGCAGTGTTTTTTGTAATTGTGTGATTTTCGCCATGAACGGATTGTATTTTTAACCCAAGTGTGTTTTTTCTGGTGTTATATTTGTTTTTTCCTGAAGATGTGTAAAGGAATTTTGATTTATTAAGACTCTTAATGAATTTTTCTTTGCACAGAAATATATATTGATGATAAATATGTTCTTTTAATGTATGTGTTTTTGCGTCGTAACTCCTTTCTTATTATTTATATATACATACATATATATATATATATATATATA
>NC_068983.1:92158212-92159565 GCF_001194135.2 Octopus bimaculoides
TATATATATATATATATATACATACATTTATTTATATATATATATATATATATATATATATACACATACATGCATTCATATGTATATATGCATACATTCATATATATATACATACATTCATATATATATATATACACATTCATTCATGTATATATATATACATACATATATATAAATACATACATATATATACACACACACACATATATATACATTGACAAAGGGCCTCTCACTCAGAGTAAAAGGCAGACTGTATGACGCAGGTGTACGAACAGCCATGCTACATGGCAGTGAAATATGGGCTGTGACTGCTGAGGACATGCGTAAGTTCGAAAGGAATGAAGCCAGTATGCTCCGATGGATGTGTAATGTCAGTGTACATACACGACAGAGTGTAAGTCCCTTGAGAGAAAAGTTGAACGGATATGTGGCAAGAATGGATGAGGATAGCTGTGTGAAAAAGTACCACACCCTAGCGGTTGGGGAAACCTGTGGAAGAGGTAGACCCAGGAAGACCTGGGATGAGGTGGTGAAGCACGACCTTCGAACTTTAGGCCTCACCGATGCAATGACCAGTGACCGGGACCTTTGGAAATATGCAGTACGTGAGAAGACTCGGCAAGGCAAGTGAAAGCATAAACTGTGACCTTTGCCAGAAGTGTAGCCAGCTCACTAATTTGTATCTTTACTGCATTGGACACTAAAAACCCTGCTTACGAAGACCTGTTGAGGCAAGTGAATTTAAATTTGAAATCTGAAATCGAAATCGAGCCGAATCCGACAACTGGCACCCATGCCAACCTCTCCTTCATTAGACACTAAACTCTGCTTGCAAATACCTGTTGGGGCAAGTGAAATCGTAATTGAACCATACCCGATGACTGGCACCTGTGCCACTGGAGAACTAAACAGCACTGTCCGAGCGTGTTCATTGCTAGAGCAGCTGTCTCGCTTCCGTGCTAGTGGTCTGTAAATAGCACCATTTGAGCGTAATCGTTACCATCGTTGCCTTCTAGCACTTGTGCTGGTGGCACGTTAGAAAATTATTCAAGCGAGGTCGTTACCAGTGCCGTTGAACTGGCTCCCGTGCAGGTGTCACGTAAAAAACAATGAATAAGTATGAATTTAAGACAAAAACTGAATTCAATTGAATTTCATGGAGAGAAACAAGATAAATAATAGAGGGCAGACTAAAGCGCGTAAGGTATGAGATGTTGAGGCCGTAAATAAATAAAAATCTCTATCTTATCTGCATCTTGGAGACTTCGTCGTAGTATGTCAGCGGAGAAGAGATTGAGATAATTTAGAATGGATTTCTCATTTATATATTGCCAGAACCTGAAGACCTTAAGG
>NC_068983.1:92162128-92172742 GCF_001194135.2 Octopus bimaculoides
TATATATATATATATATATATATATATATATGTATGTATGTATATATACATATATGCTATGGGAATAATAATAATAGAACACCCATCTCTCATGATAACTGGTGTGTGCTGGTTGTTACAAATACTGTGATGTCAAGAAGTTGTAGTCGGTCATAGATAGCCGTTTCTTACTTGTCTAACTAACTATACTGCTATACTGAAGTGGATGTTGTAACTGTCCAACATTGGATTACAACTGTAGTGATGAGGAATTACCAAATTCATGAGGAATTAATAATCTTATGAGTTAACAATGAGTTAACAATCTCATGATGATTAAACAAACTTACAAGACGTTACGAAATGCACAAAAGTGTTTTGTGTGAATTTTACAGTATGCAAAAGTATGAAATTATTGAAGATTTGTTGGCTGATTTGCTTGAGTTGCAAAAACAGCAACAACAACAACTGAAAGAATAACCTCAACAATTACTATTACAGTAATAGATGCTGCAATCTATGAATAATAGGTCAAAAATGCTGAAAAGATGTTTCCACCAGATTATGTAGCAAACTCAGTAACAGATTCTAAGTATGAACCAGGCAAAAGAGTTACCTTCGAGGCATACTACAGGATATACAAACACTTCTTAAATAAAGCTTAAATATAGATTGTGACAACAATATGAAAATATGTCCTATCCTAAGAAAACTGGCAGTAGGAGAATATGAACATTACAGTATTATGTTTATAAAGATCTTTATCAACTGCGTATAAGTTTAGGAAGATCCCAACCAAGTTCTTTATGTCTCTAATTGTTTCCTTCATATCTCTCTGGAGTTGTTTGTTGAATTTGTGATATTTAAATCTTCTAATAAGCTTGAAAAGGTCTTTTTCAAAAGCTTCTAATTCTGAAATAGGTGGTGGATGTTTAGAAGATTTAAGGCCATATTTGTTTCTGTTAGATTTCTGCTTTGTATCAAGGAAGATGGCTTTCCATCTCATTCTTTGGAGCTCTTAAATTCCTGCAGGCACACTGTGAGGTTTAATATGTCAACCTATAAAATACTGTATGGGTAAAATGTTTTGACTTTCAGAAAATTTTGGCTGTCGCATTTGTATTTGACTTTACACCTTATAGTTATTTCAACTTCACTTTTAAGAAAGCCTTTGACTGTTTTACAAATTTAAGCTTAAGTTTAACCAAGGTTTATTTTTATTGTTTACTCATGTATTTAATTATGTGACATCAATTTATTGTGCAATTTCATCATTTAAACACTTTAATATTATATATACCAGACAGTTTTTTAAAATGTTTGCGTATATACGTTATGATATATATATTTATCTTGCCATGAAGATATGTCTCTCTCTCTCTATATATATATATATGTATGTGTGTGTGTGTGTGTGTGTGTGTGTGTGTGTGTATCTAATCTAATTTAATCTAATCTAATCTAATCTAATATCTAATCTAATAAGATATAAAATAGAGATGTATGTGTATTCACTTTTCACACGAAAATGGCTTCACCAATTGCTTTCATACTTGTGATGCATGCATAATTTGACCTCAGACAAATAATAGGCTGTTCATTTGATTTTTATATGAAAAATTATTAAAAATAAAAAAATATTGCTTATTACATTAACATCTTAGAAAGTTTTTAAAATATCTACTTCCAGTTTTCTAGCATCAGTGACGTAACATCTCTGTTTATGTATATCTGTCTATCCACCTCTCTCTCTATCTCTCTGTAACATATCTCTCTCTATATATCTCTTGTTTTCACTTGCATTTTTCAGATGCTATTCTTTTCACTTTCAATTTTCATATGCCATTGTTTAACTTCCATGTTACTGTTTTCACTGTAAGTCTAAGTTTTCGAATCACTATTTACAAACAAACAACAAATTACTGACAGAAGTATCTTCATAAATTTCAATTCAGTCCGTATGGTTTTGTGTTTTTCTGTTGTTGATGGTTTCTTTCTGCTTCCTTTGATACTAGCTCTTTCTTTCACTGAGTGACAAATTTAGGTTCAACCCATACAATACTTTATTTTCCATTAAAATTTATTTATTTTCTGTCCATCATATTAAGAAACATAATTTTCATTACCAAGTTATTTTCATTATTTACTTTCATGTACACTCGTATATTTCTGTACACATATACAACCATGCCTAGAAGGAAAGTGTCAAATTTGTCGGCATGACTACAGATTTTTGCACCCCCAATTTGAATGATCATACCTTTCAGAAAAATGGATATTTTTTAATAAATTTTTTTACGAATCTATATGTAGATTGTAAATATACAAAATTTTTGGAGGGTAAGTGTTTTAGGAGGGGGTGGAGAATTTTTGAAAATTCACTAGGGTCCACTTCAATTTGTCTTAACTTTCAAGGAAATAGATATTTTTTGATGAAATTCTCAACAAATATACCTATGCAGATTCCGAGGACATAGAAAGTTTGGGGAAAAACAATTTGGGGTTATTTTTGAGAACTGTTCCCCACTTGGTGGGTGTTTCGGAACAAGTTGTCCATATTTGTTTCATTTGAATTGAAGTGGACTCCGGTGAATTTTCTGAAATACCCCACCCGTTCCTAAAACACTTTCCCCCAAAATTTTAGTATATTCGGAATCTACGTGATATAACACATATTCATAAAAAGCTTCAGTAAAAAAATATCCATTTTTCTGAAAGTTGTGATCATCCAAAGTTGTGGGGGTGGGAAAGAAATCTGTAGTTATGCCAATTTATCTACAATATCAATGTTGGCCAAAAGAATGTCTCTGTCCAGGAAAGAGAGATAGCTGCATAAATGGAAGCATGCCAATAAACGAACAGACTGTGCACTACAAAAGTCAGAGCATCTGAATATAATGAACAGAGGTATGCATGCTGACAAGGAATAGGATCTCCACTGCAGAATGAAGAGCAGTTGCAACAGCTCAGAGAAGCAACTTCTATGAAGCAGCTTTGAATTATGATCCAGCAGTTCATTATGCAGATGACACTAGAGTTTCTGTTGGTGCAATGACAACTGAGTGCATACATTGTAAAGCAGAGAAGTAGTCTGGAGAGACACCTGCATTGTGCTGTGGTGGTGGAAAGGTTAAACTCCTTGCAATCCCCCAACCTCCAGAGCCATTAAAGAAACTGTTATCAACTGACCAAGATTCCAAGCACTTCCAAAACAAAATTAGACAGTACAATGCTGCACTACAGATGACATCATTTGGAGCCACAAGAAATATAACTGAGCTAGAATTCAAGCAAATTATCAAGGTCCAAGGTCAGATTTATCATTGGTTTGGCTCTCTGCTACCACTGTCAAATGAATCATCAAAATTCCTTCAAATATATTTTATGGGTGATTCTCAGCAAGAAGGGCAAAGGAGTTGCAAGAACATTTCCGGCATCAGGATGAAAATTGTAGTGTCTCTGCAAAAAATGCTACTTAATGACAACAACCTGATCAGAAGCTTCAAGACTGCAGTTGAAACAATTCCACCTGACTTCATGGATTACAAGGTAGTTATCAGATCAGATAAAAAAATCATCTGGTCAACATGGAAGGAAGTTTAATGCACCAATAGCAAATGAAATAGCTGTGCTTCTGGTTGGGTAAGAACATGACAAGCCTGACATTGTCCCCATCTCAGAGACACTGATAGACACAGTCCAGTTACAAATGGAAGCTCCCAAAAATACTACACTCACAGCATTCTTCAAGCTCTGTGAAGATGATGAATTTGCTACAAGACTTCTATACAATGAAGTTCTACAATTCTATACCTGGTACCAAAACAAATGGAAAAGATGTGCACTTGGAGCACCCACACATCATTCGGGAGTCAAGAAATCAGACACACTTGGCAGAGTCTGTGTTGTCCATCCCAACTACTAAGAGTGCTACTATCTAAGGCTTGTATTACACCATGTCAAAAGACCCACATCATTAACAGCCTTACATATGGTTGATAACACAGTATGTCAAACATATCACCAGCTTTGCCATCTCAGAAGTCTTCTGGAAGGTAATGCACACTGGGATGTCACTCTAACAGAGACACAAATGTGCAAGTCTCCTATGCAGCTTAGAAATTGCTTCTCCATCATGGCAACATGATGGGTGAGAATGTCTTCATTCCAAGGATGACTCTCATCTAAAATGATCTCCCTTTTCAGTTCAAGAGGCTGCAGTTTTCTGTCAACCTTAGCTTTGCAATGTCTATCAACAAAGTACAAGGTCAGTCTCTAAAGGTGGTAAGACTTAACCTCCTTCAACCTTGCTTCTCTCATGGTCAGCTATATGTTGGATGTTCTAGAGTTGGAGATGAAAAGAACCTCTACATTCTCAGTGATAAACATAAAACACAGTATATGAAGAAGCACTTACATGAATAGTAGGTCCATGTCATATACAGAAGTGTAAAACCATTGAGTGTTAAAGTATTACTATTACTATTACACTTTCACTTTTCGACTGACATGCATGAATGTATATCTGTGTATAAAAGTGAAACAATGTGATACATTCGCTGTCTGTTTGTGCACGCGTGTGTGTGTGTGTGTGTATGTGTGTGTACTCTACACAAGGCCTTTCATTGTTTATAATCTGTTTTTTGGTTACAAAATAAGTTAGACAGATGTGTATTTACTTTATATACCTATATGAGTTGAAAACTTTCTTTTCACATTTCACTTAACATCTATGTTCTGTGTTGGCATGGGTTGCAGCGTTATGTAGAAAGCTGGTATCTCAACTACTAGCAGTTGAGATCTGTGTCATTTAGACAGCGTTTTTAAATTTTATTATTTTCTTTAACCCAGGAAACACCAGGTATTTCTGCTAGTATATACATGTGTGTGTGTGTGTGTGTGGGCATGTGTTTGCCTATATATTAACTTGTATATTTATATGCGTGTCTATATGCATGTGTATTTGTATGTGTGTTTTTATTTATGTAGATATGCATGTCATTCTATATGTGCATTTTTATATGTGTGCATTTCGCAAGCTGAGTGAAGTATCTAACTTTTGTTAGGTACTTATAGGAATGCCAATCATTTTACTCTCTCTATCTCTAATTTTCTGTTTCTCTTTCTTCTTTTCCCTTTCCCCCCACCACTTGTTATTCTCTGATTTTTTTCTTTTTCTTTCTTTCACCTGTAACAACTGAGTTGTATAAGCATACACCAGGAGGTTTTACGTGCGCACATGTGTGTACGTATGTGCATAGATATTTATGTTATACTTATATATGTCTGTAGCCATGTACCTACGTCTCTATGTTCAATGTATATATGTATATTATAGACTGTTTGGTATGTGTATGTATTGCTAAATGTATGTATATTTCAGCGTGAAATTTCTTTTTATTTTAAACGGATATATCTTTTAATTTGTTATTATTTTTACCGCTAATGATTTACCCAGGATATTTAGACCTTTTTCCTTCTACATAAGCTATTTTTGATTTAAGGTTTACTACAATTTTTATATGATTTTAAACTGCAACTGTTATTTCATGCAGCCGATTATTGTAAAGACTGTTAGTTGAAAGGACCAATGAAACAAAACCATTTTCAAATGTGTATCTATCAAAGTAATTGTATTTCTGCATATAACTTTATCTCACTCCATTCTAAACAAAGCTGTCTGTCTGACGAATGGGAACATGAAACACTGAGTAACAGTTTTTGTGATATTTTTGATGCTTTTTAATAAAGCATATTATTCTACCTCTGCTATTCGAGTACTATTTTTTCCACCTTGTTTCACATTTATGTGCTTATTCTGGTATATATATATATATATATACATATACATACATACATACATACATACATACACTAGGGTTGGGTCAGGACCTAAAGGACGATTGATACAAACTATGGGAGTAAAGAAATCCCAGTGTCGGGTATTATTCCAGGTAGGAATATTTTAAGTTTTCAACTAAGCAGGAGTTAAGGGCTAAATAGAATTTTTTTTTTTTTTGCCAGCAGGCTAGAATTAATCAAATGTTTTATTAAGGAGCTTGGCCAGTCAGTCTAACAACTTGACCAAAAATTCCAAAATCTGTTCCCAATGCAATATATTAATTTATCTTTCTTGATATTGAAGATAAATACTTGTGTGCCAGGATGCTGCTGTACCCCTCCAAATGCAGGAGTTGTCTCGTCAGGTATTGAAATGGCACCGTAGATGTTTTGACACCTTTCACTGCATTACCAGGTCTGCCCAGGGCTACCTACAATGTAGGCACCAAAACTCCCACACAATGACACAATCGTTGTTGAACCAAATGTTGTAACTCTGGGCCAGATGTTTCTGCCATCTTCCGTGTTCATTCTTGCTACACCTTTCTCTTGAACTAGATGTAATAGCTTGCATTCTCAGTGGTTTCTGGTACCAGTTTTTGTCTCCTTTGCAACTCGTCCAAGACTGCTGGGGATCAAGTGAATCCTGGTTCCAACAAATCCTCTAACACCTATCCCTACAGGAAGACATATTGCTTCCAATCCAATGTTTTCACAGAGTTCAACCAGCTCATTGTATTTTCAGTTTTTCCTGGAGAATGAGTTTTGATGATCCCTTCCCAGTGAACTGGCTGCTCTATTGTCTTTACAGCCTTCCTTTCTTTGCACCATATTTCCAACTCTTTAGATTAGCAGAACAAGGAATCATGTCATAGAACAAATCAGAAAACTGTTTCTGGCCAGCTCCCTTGATTATGGACAGTTCTTTCCATTCTATTTTTCACCTAACTACAAACTCCTCCCGAGTGGTATGCTGACCCTATTGGCTACATTGTACAAACTCCATATAGTGACTTTTGCCTCTTCTTTCTTTTTCTGTTTGGTTACTGTAGTTCTTTCCTTCTTCTTGTTCATGGCATGGTTTGGTTTAAACTCACTGCTTTCAAGTCCTTCCCTATTAGTTTGCATGTGGCCCATTACATCCCCACATTCCTGAGATGCCATAAACTTTTCCATTGACTCAGAGGTTATCCACTCTGGTATTTTTTGAATTCTCATCTCCTCACTTCTGTGATCCATGATACAGTCTTCCCAGATTCTTCATCTATTGTTGGTCTTCTGTATTCTCATACTTCACATTTTTCTGCATGTTACAATGAGTGTTACATTGCATGATTTCTTTGCTTTAATTCTTGCCCAACTTATTAGCTCATCCAATCTGCATGCAATTCTCATCGTTGATTTTTCATCACTAGCCAACAATGCTACATCATTTCTTAGGGGACTGAATCTTCATTTTGTAGTTGTGGGCCACTTATGCCTTGTAGGATGACTTCCATTCCAATAATGAACTAAATGACTGAAAATTACACCAAGCTGTAATTCTCACCTCAAATTGTTGTATAATCCATTGTGGTAAATCTTGTGTTGAACTTGCCGTTATAATCCATTATCAGTTTGCAAACTTCTGGTGGGATCTGGAAAAGTTCCATGGCATATTCAAGCAGTTTGTGTGGAACTGTCCCAAAAGCATTTGTCAGATCAAGCCACACAAAAGCCAGGCTGCTCTTCTCCCTTTTTGCTCTCTGTGTGCTACCCCAGATCATAGTCACGTGTTTTGTGCAACCTGGCCCACCAAGGATTCCAACTGTCTGTACCATACAATCAATGTGTCCATTATCTATCCAGTGTCATAACTCCTTTGGCAACAATACCAAGGAATATTTTCCTCTCTACATTTAGTAAATCAGCCTGAATTGGTGAAGAGTTGATGACTCTTTGGCAAGGTAGATACTTTCTCTTGTCCAATGACTCATGATCACCTAAACTTTCTAAGCTCTTCAGAGAATGAAGAATAACTTGTTGGTCTGATTGGAGCACCTTTTGTAGACTTTGTAAGGGACACCATCTTGTCCCAAGATACTCTTTGATCATGTTTTTTTTTTCATAAACATCTGAGTTTCCTTTATTCAAAAGTCCCCACGATTAAAATTTTCTCCTGGTGGTATTGGTTTTGATACACTCTGCATTGGTGGTATAGGAGTATGTCAAAGACAGTCACTATCTTTTGTAGAAATGTGCCTTGCTAGATATCAGGCTACTATTTCTGCTCTCTTGAAATGAACATTTTGCAAACTTGAAAGGACTTTTGATAAACCCTCTCTGGCTCTCCTGCCTGGGCCTTCTTTCCCTCCTCTAAATATGTGTCATCTGGCAGAGGTGCCTTTTGACATCATTATAGAGCAGCTTCAACAGTGTCCTTTCTTCTTCACTTGCCTAAATCTGCATGTTCAAAGATTTCTCCTCCACTCTGACTTCTGAAAAATGGCTTCTTCTGCTATTGCCTTCTCATACATTTCAAAAACACAATGTATCACCTGGTCCAGGAACCAAAACCACAATCTTAAGATCATGAGTCCAACACCCTAATCACTAAGCCACATGCGTCTACTTACTTAAAGGGAGATGTAAATATATAAGCCATATGATTATTTCAAACGAAAATTAGTGGTAGTTATGGTTTGAAGAAAATAACAGATTAGTGTCATATAAATGATACTGATACCATAGTGAGAATATGTAATTGAATTGAATTTAAAATATATTTCATTAAAGATGATCGATAAAGTATATTGTGCAATTTTATCAAGGAATTAATCTTTGTTTGAAAAAAGTAATTGCAGGTAGTTAAACCAAGTTTCAAAACAAATAAAAATACTAAGGAAGAAAAAGGAGTATACTGTCATTATTAGCATTAAGAAAAATATGTTGAGGTCTACTTTATAATTAATAATGTGATTGTTAAAGCAACTATAGTTGAATTTATTAACCTTTCTTACTAACAACATATTTATTGCTAATTATTAATTTTTTATTATATAAAATTATAATTATTGTTTAGTTCTTTTACAGTAAATGTATTCCATAAACCATAAGTTATTAAATATAAAACTTAGCAAAAATTTCAGATCAAGTGTTAACATAGTTAATGTTATGAAGATATAATGCTAATTATTCGATTTAAATTAATTTAATTTGTCATTGTCATTGATTCTTTCTACTTTGCAACTACCAATATATGGCATAGCATATCTACTAGCAGACCATGAAATTTCATAATCAATGTGCAATATTTTTAATTCCCAGATTTTAGCTGCCAATGAAGTTGATTTTGCTTTGCCTTCTCTCATAAAAGTGTGTGAACGATTATATAATCTTGATTTGAAGTTGTTGGTCAAAGAGTTGATTTGAAGCCATAACTGTACATTTATAAACAATATTTTCGATTAAACATTTATTATTCAGTGAACATTCAGTTTTCTCTTATTGCATAATTGCTTATTTATCATTTGTGTATAAATACGAGATGCATTACCAATATTATTATCACAACTGTGGCTATTTTTATTACTTTTACTATTTGAATTAGAAATTGTTGTTATTCACCAGATTTCCCCATGTATTTAGATTGTGACGACTGTTATGATCATTGCAAGCATTATAATTACTATTAGTCATGTGCTTGGACTCATTGTGGTTGCTGGTACCCAAAGATACCTTGATAAGAATAGTTTTTAGCACTCAAGTTGAATTTTGGGTGTTGCACATTATTGATGTTACAGTATAAATGGTAATTATCACTGCCACGATCAGTTCCACAGTCATAGTTAGGGTTAGCCAAGGAGCAATTATTCCCGGAGTTAACTACACTGGGAGTCTTATGTTATCTACTTAGACATTTGAAACTTGTCTTTAGGAGAAAGGTACAGAGGAAGGAATGGGGATTCTATTGGTGTGTTGATGTACGTTATTCTTATTTCTGGAACAATTTTCTCATTTTATAATGATTGATAGCAACTATACTATCAACCAAGCTAGGTGTAATTGAGTATGAAACTGAGTGTTTACTGGCAAGTTAAATTCTATCATGGATCTTTCTGATTTGGCGGGTGCCACTTGTTTTCTTAACGAAACACTTTCAAACTTGGGACACTGGTAGAATGTATCATATAAAACATCTTTTACTCTTAGTGTTATTGAGAAAGTTTTATCTTTTTAAAGTTATTTCATGTTAAAATTGTCGTATTTCGGTAATTTCAACCAACCACTGACGTCTATTGAGGTGAAAACAATTACTCCTGTGGAATGTAAACAAAACGTTCTAGCGGTGTAATGGGATCTTTTCCCTTGAATAAAATTAGTGCCGTTGTTTGTCAACAACAACTCTCGGCGGTACTGTTATTTATGACATCGTTCGTGCATTTGTACTGGTTTTAGCTTTAGGATTTTAGGGTAAGGGTTTGGGTTAGGGTTAGGGTTATGAGTATTTGGCAAAAATACTCATAACCCTAACCCAAACCCTAACCCTAAAATCCTAAAGCTAAAACCAGTACAAATGCACGAACGATGTCATAAATAACAGTACCGCCAATAGTTGTTGTTGACAAACAACGGCACTAATTTTATTCAAGGGAAAAGATCCCATTACATTGCTAGAACGTTTTGTTTACATTCCACAGGAGTAATTGTTTTCACATCAATAGACGTCAGTGATTGGTTGAAATTACCGAAATACGACAATTTTTAACATGAAATAACTTCAAATATAAAAATTTTTCTCTGTTCTATAAGACA
>NC_068983.1:92172752-92178798 GCF_001194135.2 Octopus bimaculoides
AATAACTTCAAATATAAAAATTTTTCTCTGTTCTATAAGACAAAATATACAAGTATACGAAGTTTTAAAGTGTTTCGGTAGAAAACACACTAAATAAAACATGAATAAAAAGTGGTGTCCGCCAAATCAGAAAGATCCTCTATCATTGCTATCCTGCTGCTCTCCTATATACCTGTATTCACCAATCACTGCATTTCACCATCTCCTCCTCACTCGCTGCTTTGCAGTCTTGTGAAGTCACTGCTCAAGCATCCTGTCCAGTCCTTTGCACCATTTCTCTTACCTTTAGGCCAAGCCCTGGCACATCACCACCATCTTTTCATTCTCTCTCCAACTTTTGTAACTATATATCTCCTCTATAGCAAGATACCTGTTTCTGTCCTGCTATCATAGTTTGACCTCTTATCACCTGGCACAAAGCCACCACCCTCGATATCACCCCACCCCCCTCAGTTGAAGAGTCTTTGTCTTACTAGCTGACCTTGCCAGTGCTGATGTCATGTAAAAAGCACTCAGTACAGTCTGTAAAGTGTTTGGTGTTGGGCTGGTTGTTTCGTCAAAGAAACCATGCCAAAATTAACTGTAGAACTTGACACTGTCCTCTGGCTTACCAGTCCTTATTGCACCATCCAACCCATGCTAGCCTGGAGAGTGATAATGATGATTATGATGATATGCATATGTGTACAATCCTATCTTTACACATGTAGCCAATCAAATGCTTCCTATTTGCTTTTGCTTGTGTTTTCTGAATATTCCCTTGAATAATTTCCACTTTCATTGTCCAGATTTTGTTTGACAATCATAGCTGTAAAAGTCTGAGTAAAGAAATTTAGACTTTCAGTTTAAAATATTAAAAAAATTATACTCTGCTTTCAATATCAAATATTTTCTTTTTTCCTTCTTGTCTACATTAAAGTCCTTGCATTCAAGTATTTACATGTGTTATAGCCTTATGCAAGGCACATCATCATCTTTTCACATCTTCAGTCTACTGCTGGACAAAGGCCTCAGTATGTTCTCTCCATCAGCCACAGTCTGATATTTCCTCATTCATGTTTGGATGCCAAAGAATTTAATAAAATTCTTCATTCCAACCTCTGCATGGTCTTAATCCTCTTTATTTTTTCTGGACATGGTATCCACTCAGTTTGCTATTCCATCTATTTTCCTTTCTTCTAAACACATCCCACAAAAGACTGTTAAGCCTGTTGCTACTCTTATCCTGTTGTTTCTCCACTTATCCATTTTCTTAATCTTCAGCTTTCTCCTTTCCATGGCTTTTTATGTTGATATTAATTTATTTTCAATGTTCTGGTTGGTAGTCCATGTTTATGATGTATATGTAATGGTATGCAGCACACAGATAAAGAGTGTCCATGTGTAGTTTTATGCTGTGTGTGTTTGTGTGTGGTTTTACTCTACCTCTACTACAACGGAAGAGTAAACCATGAACAGGAAAAAAATAAAAAATAAATACACAGTGCCTTTGAGTTTTAGATTTTCATCTTTCATGGTAGATCTGTTAAATCAGAACTGACCTATGTGTAAACTTCATCATTATCATTGCCTCCCATTATATATATTTATTTACATATTTTTTAATGTAATCATTTCCAATATTCTCTCTTTAGGTTGGAGTATTTACCTTTCACAGTTGCTAACCTGAACCTAAGTGCATTATGGCTGTCAGAAAATCAAGCGCAACCAATGGTCAAATTTCAGACTGAATTTGATGAACGTACTGGTCAAAAAGTTCTCACATGTTTCCTTCTTCCCCAACAGGCTTTCCATACGGAGAGCATGGGTAAGTATGGTAAGCACTCATGGAGTTCCCTCATTCTGTTGGTGTCTGTGTATCCCATACAAAATCTAGAGCAAGATAAACATGGTGATGAGAGGTGTCTTAGATATTAATATCTTATTCCCCCATTTATTGTCTTACTCATTTTATACAAAATCATTCATTCTGTTAACTTCTGAAAAGCAAGAAAAATACATTTTTATGTCCATGTTTCTGTATTTGCATTAGTTAGAAGACTATGCTTTTGAGGCTTTATAGCATGATGCCCTTTCTTGAACTAAAATTACTTGGTTTTCAAGTAAAAGATCTCTTATTCAATGTGGCTTTAAGTTGGGCAGTTATCAAGATGTAAACAACATGCACACACATTTTACACCCGTATGTATGTCTGTCAGTCTGTCTGTCTGTTCTTCTTTTTCTCTTTTTAATTTTAGAGTAAATTTTGATTGGTCACCTACTTGGTAGCAAGATTGTGAACAGAAGGAACTTCTTTTAACCATCATTCTTTAAATCTTAAGAAGGTCTTGCAGATTTTTATAGTCCCAGATATTGTGATCATATGTAGCATATGAATTAAGGATTTACATTCTCTCCCCAAGATCCCTAGTTCAGGTGGGTTGATATGTTTCCTGTTGCTCCTATAATAATAAGTATGAAACTGAAAGTGTATCTTGGGTACAGGATTTGCAAAATCCTTATCAATGGTTCATAGATGTGCTCTTTTTCTTGTATTTTTCTAATTACATTCATGTCCAGAGAGCAGCTGATTTCCACAACCAAATATATCTTTTCTTTGTGGTCCCACTTAATGATATCTGGCCAGTTGTGTTTTAACTTGTTGATTGTTTTAATTTTTAAGTTCTAGTATTCTTTTGACCTATCAGTCTCACTATGGTTAACTTCATTTGTAGTATTTTCTTCTTTGTTACCCTGTTCTAGACCATTTCAGCCACTGCATTATGCCTCATGAGAAGATATCTGGAAGACATTCTCCTCACAGTTGACAATAGTGTGGATGATGTCTTCAGTGATGGTCTTGCAAAGCCTAAGTATGTATGTATGTATGATTTTTCTTCGAGAAAGTTCAAGCCAGTCACTAACAAATCAACAAGGTGTTTTGAGTTAAGAGAGTTCCCAGTATTTGTAAATTTGGGTCATCCCATAAATAATGTGGTTTTTTTCAATTACATGAACTAAAAGTTGGAGGGGGACAGAATAAACTATCTGCATAAATTTATTATAAAAGCAGGTAGTAATTTTACCTTGTACATATTCTTAGTGCAAGTTTTGAAGAGTGCAGTTCAATTTTAAGTTATTTTTTCGAAGCTATAATGGAAGTGACAAAGGAGCATATTTGGCATATTTTATTTTATGAGTTCACTAAAAGAAACAGCATAATTGAAGGTGCAAGGAATATATATGGGTATCAGACAATAAGCATAAGCCAGTGTCAATGGTGGTTCCAGAAATTCTGAGCCAGAAACTACAGTCAAGAAGATGAGCCTCATCCTGGAAGATCAGTAGAGCTTGATGAGGATGTCCTGCAAACCCTGGTGGAACAAAATCCCATCGTAACTGTTGAGGAACTAGCAGTGAAGCTTGGATTTGGTCATTCAACCATCCAGCGACAGCTGTGTGCCATTAGAAAAGTCAGCAAATTGGGTCAGTTGGTTCCTCCCAAACTTTCCGAGTCTAACCGCGTGCAGAGAGTGAATGTGTGCTCTTCTTTACTGTCACGTCTCACGAATGAACCTTTTTTTAGACTGACTAGTGACAGGTGATGAGAAATGGGTTCTCTATGAAAATGTCAAACCGGCACTCCAGGCTAAATAAGGTCTTCATCCACATAAGGTGTTGTTATCTGTTTGGTAGGATATGAAAGGTTTTAGTCCACTTTGAACTTTTAAACCCAAAGCAAGTGATAACAAAGGAGATCCACTGTGAGCAGCTTAAGTCATTGCTAGGAGAAAAATGACCATCTTTGGTTTCAAGACAAAAGGTGTTCTTCCATCAGGATAATGCTCGGCCACATACAGTGAGGATGACATTCCAAAGACTGGAGCAGTTTCAATGGGAAACGATGACCCACCCTCTATATTCACCAGACTTTACCCCATCTGAATATCATTTATTCCGCAGTCTTCAAAATCATTTGGATGGAAAAAATATGAATTCTGTAGACAAGGTCAGAACAGTACTGGAGGGGAGTATTTTTCATCACAGACAAGTGAATTTTGGAAGAGGGGCCTTGCAAGTCTACCAGATAGATGGAAGAGCATTGTAGAAAATGAAGGAGAGTATATTTTAAATTGAAAAAGAACCAAATTAAAAAAGAACTTTGTATATCTTAATTTTGAAAAATAAAAGAAGTATAAAAAACCGCATTATTTATGGGATGACCCAATATATGTTTGATTTTGTGTGTTGGTTGAACTGTTGATGTATACATCTAAGTGTGTGCATAAATTCACATAAGAATCCAAGGTGGAGAATTTTTGGAATGTCTTGCAAATCTCCTCTTTGGCCAGTTCTTCTAGGGGTGGGGGAAACGTTTCTGATCCATAGAGGAGAATGGAGAGTACCAGTGTATTGTAGATACAGAGCTTCATCTTCTGGGAAATAAAGTAGGGGTGCCAGAGGGGCTTCCATAGGGTGTTCGTGAGCCTAGCGGCTGGACTATGTCTGCAGTTTGGTGACTATGGAACCCAGGTAGATGAAGCAGCTGACAAACTCTATGACATCGGGTCCAATATGGAGAGGCCATCTCCAACATGCATGGTCTTCACCCAACTCACCTGAAGGACAAGCTTTGCTAATTCTCATCATTGCATCCTTGAGCTGGTCGATTGAGTTGCCTAATAGGGTGGTTATTGTCTGCATACTCCAGGTCAATAAGGACATGATTGGGGAAGATCTCCAGAGGTTCGATGTTACATTGGAGGAAGCAGAGGGGTTGGTAGAGAACTACCAATAATAGAGAGTACTGGTGGACCTGGTCAGCTCTAAGCATAATGACACCTCTAGGACCACTAATTTGGAATAACCCCAGCCCCATCAAGCAAGAGTATGATGCCAACTTGGAAGCCAAGCTTTACAAATCTTCACTATACCTCTAATACATTGGATTTGGAGAATCTACATCAGTTTCTTTTTGCTCGTTTTCTGTGAAACCAACTATTTCTAGATTTTTGTGCAAATCTTTTAGTAAATAACCGAACACTCTTATGATGATAGGCACAAATGTGAATTTATAATCAGGATACAATAGCTGTATGTTCCACATTAGTTCGCCATATATGTTCTCTTTTTCCTGGACTTCTGATTGTACATTCACATCTGTTGGGCAACTGATCTCTACTACAGTGTATGACTTTTATTCTCTGTTCAACTGAACCATATCAGGTCTGTTATGTATATACTGAATTGATGTTTTTTATTGGGGTGTTCCACTAGTATTCCTTGTTTTTAAAGGTGTGAATACTTGCTGGTTCTGACATGCCTTTGATTTATACATCAGGGCAGTCCTTCCTATGGATAGCATTGTAAATAGTCTTTGTAACTATAGCATGCTTCAGGGGCAGTTAGTATCTTGTAGACATTTTGAGGCAGCTGCTGATGATGTGGGTGATATCTTCCACCCTGGTATAGTAAAGCTGACATTTTTTATCACAACCTAGAGGTTTAGTGGTATCTTTGTCCCTCTTTAGTAGCTATCTCCTGTTCCTGGATAGTGAAAGCATATCCATCTCTTGGAGGATCCATATTTTCTGGAGTCTACAGAAGTACTATTTTGTTATTCAGCACCAATGTATGCAACGTTCTCGTTGATTCCAAGGCACTTGTAGCTTTCATCATTAACCCTTTCGTTACCATATTTCTAACCAAAATACACTCCTTATGTGTTTCAATTAATTTCTAACATAATCATAAATTTAGTCTGGTTTCATTAAACAACTCTAACTTTTTTATTTATCAACATATTAATGTGATTTTTGGAAGATAATTTAAGGAAAGGTTCTCAACCAATTCTATACCAAAATTTTTGTCACAAAGTGACTCTAATTACAGGTAAATACAGGTAAATTCAACAAAATATAAAATTATTAAAATTTTTGTTCAAACATCGCTATAGAAAATGGGTTATTAGCTAATATTCAATTGGGTATACAACAAAATATTATTATAGAAGAGTTGTGCACATTACTGGATTCATTACTGTCTCTTTTGCCAATATAAAATTCA
>NC_068983.1:92178808-92181406 GCF_001194135.2 Octopus bimaculoides
CACAAATCTTCCAAACTTTGATCCCCCATTTTGTGGGCTTTCCTGGCATATACTGTCGAAAACGCACTCGGCCTTTATAGCCCACCATATCCTCATCAATTGATAAATGTCTCCCTGGTCTATAAACTGTTTTATATGTGTTTTGAACACAGTCAATGAGGGGTCTTATTTTAAATAAGGGATCAAAGTCTGGTTCTCTACGTACTGGTGTACTGTTCGTGTCTCTTACATGTAGATATTGAGTCAATTTTAAAAACCGTGTCCTCGTCATTATACTTGAGACATATTCGTCTCCAAAGGGTTCATCACTACTCCAGTAATTTGTTATTCTCGGTAACTTTCTAATGCCCATAACAATATTTATGGCAAAATATGCTTTAATTTCATTCAAGTTTGTAGGAAACCACAAACTATCCTTTTTTACGCTTTGTTTACATTCAGCGTAATGGTTTGTTTCCGCCGTAATCAATTCAAATAGGTACATCGGAAAAAGCAAAAAGAAATAGTCTAAAGCTTTACTCTCCTGGGTAAGACTGTGACTTGGTCCAGTTTCTTCAGAAAAATCACTGATAGAGTTTTTAAATTTTCACTCCATTCAGGTACTAATTCATTCTCTTTATCGCTATCATCGGAGCTCTCGGATTCACTGCTTTCATTTCGGAAAATGAAACATCAGATTCATTATCAAATACCACATGCTTTTTTTTTTTTGGTTACAGAGTTAGTTTTATCAAGGTCTTCAATGAAAAATTCTTCAAATTCTGACTCGCTGCTTGACAGAATAAAATTTGTATCCATTTTTTTGTCAGAATTACAAATTAAAAAAACACGTCGATCGTCGTACAAAACTATAGCTGAACTGTTTACACAAATAATCACGTGTTTTCACGAATGTACTAACGAGATTTGCTCAGATATTCTCATTTAAATATGAATAGGTGATTACGGGCGTTTTTGGGCGGCTTGGTAACGAAAGGGTTAAGGATAAGAGAGATAGACAAGCCATTGATGTACATGTTGTCTGCCTGGTCAACAATCTTTCCTCAGTTGACTACCATGTATGAGCATTTACCTTGCCCAAACTCCATTCCTATATTTCATGAGAATGTGACTAGTTCTAATTGTCTCTTGATGCTAGTCATATTACCAGAATACAACAGGTCATCAACAAGAAATGTGTGGGTGGCATTATTCTTTTCTGCATATCCCAGCATGTAGCCTTGGCATTTTATTAACAGGGCTGACAAGGGGTTAACTGCCAGTGCAAACAGCATTATTATCACCCTGGAATATGCCTGTTGATAGCTTACGTCTATTTGTAACAACAGGTATTGCTTTTGTAGTTGTCAGTGATAATTGTGTGGACCATAGCATTCACTATAGCAGCTGGTATTTTGGCAAAGTGTAGTGATTCTATCATCCATGAGTAAGGTACAGAGTTTAATGCCTTCTTGTAGTCTAGCCATATTGTTAAAAGACTGCAGTGATGTTGCTTGGCTTTCTTAAGGACAGCTTTGCTGATGGGGAGCTATTCAGCACTACCCCAGACTCCTTTCTTTCCTCCTAACTGTTCATCAGTTATCACATCATCTGTTTCTTGGAGAAATATATTCAGACAACCTGTGTACAGTTTGTACATAGCAGTCAAGCATGCTATGGGCCTATAGTTTTTTGGCCACATGCTCCTGGGGAATAAGAGTGGTCTGTGCAGCCATCAGCCAATCTGGTGTATGTAGCTCAGCATCCATTGTTTTTTTATAAATAGGTTCATGAGAATTTCTCTGTAGAACATGAGCTTTTGGTACCAGTAGCCTACTATCATGTCTCTTCCGGGTGATTTTCCATTTGACAGTTTCATTATAACCATCAGGATTGTTCCAGTGGTGATGTTATATGTTTTGGGAAAGGCATTTACACAGTATTTACTTTGTAAGTCGTTTAACCATGCTGTGTGACAGTTGTGTTCTTTGTTTACATTTCAGATTCCCTGCCAGAATGACTCTAGGTCTTCTTGAGGAGGAGCATTTATTACCTTGATGGTATTGCTTTTCATACTGTGATATACAGCTTGTGGGTTCTGGGCAAACTTTCAGTTCATTTTCCATTCATCTAATTTTTTACAATAATGAAGCTTTTCACTTACCACTCGTAGATTGTGTTAAAAGGTGATAACTTTTCATGTGAGTGTTTCCCAGCGGCAGTTCTCATACAATTTGAAGAACCTACCATGCAGTTGTAACTGGTGATTCATGAACTCATTTTTAGCCTTGCAATTGATGATAGTATCCAACTGTCTTATGTTTTTCTTGAGTCCATTGATGCTATTTTGGAGAGAGGTAATCCATTTAGGTTGGCTATTATCCTGGATCAGTGTCTCTTACTTTTATTTGTTGCTGCACAGTTACTGCAGCACAACATAGCAGGATTTTTTATTGTCCATAATTTGGGAGTTTGGATTTGAGCTACTTGTTCTCTTACAATTTTGTCAATCATGGATAACTTCAGGTCATTGGGTTTTATCCCATCTCATGTTGGTATTGTTGTCTTATGCAGTGCCTTATGTATGTATGCATATATATATATATATATATATATATA
>NC_068983.1:92182027-92190082 GCF_001194135.2 Octopus bimaculoides
AAGACCGTTACCAACGTCGCCTTCCTGGCACTTGTGCCAGTGGCACGTGAAAAAACATTCGAGCGAGTTCATTGCCAGTACCGCTGGACTGGCTCCTGTGCAGGTGGCACGTAAAATATACCATTTCGAGCATGGCCGTTGCCAGTACCTCCTGACTGGCCTTCATGCCGGTGGCATGTAAAAGCACCCACGACACTCTCGGAGTGGTTGGCGTTAGGAAGGACATCCAGCTGTAGAAACTCTGCCAAATCAGATTGGAGCCTGGTGTAGCCATCTGGTTCACCAGTCCTCAGTCAAATCGTCCAACCCATACTAGCATGGAAAGCAGACGTTAAACGATGATGATGATGATGATGATGCATACATACATAAGGCACTGCATGAGACAACAATACCAACTTTCACCTTACTGGCAGCATCCCTGTACATAGCATGACAGCTCTCACTAAACACTCATCTAGCCCTAGCTTCCACATTACTACCAGAAAGATGAAAGTTGGCAACAAATATAGCAATGAATTCAGTGTATGGGTAGGAGTTCATCTAAGATCAATTCTCAGTCCCCACTTGTTTATTTTAGTCTTCCATGCCTTAACAGAGGAATTAAAGACTGGCTGCCCCTGAGAGCTCTTCTAGCCTGATGTCTTTGTTCTTATAGCTGAATCACTACCTGACCTAGAGAAATTTCAGGTGTGGAAGCAAGGCCTGAAATCTAAGGGCCTTAGAGTTAATTTAACTAAAACCAAAGTCCTAGTAAGTAGGAAAACAGACAAATCAGAAACCCCTTCAGGGAAATGGCCCTGCTTGATATGTAAGAAGGGTGTTGGAAGAAACTCCATATGTTGTACCCAGTGCAAGCTTTAGCCAAATAAGAAGTGTAGCAGTATTACAGGAAGGTTAACAAAGAAAATAGTTTTGGTGTGTGGCAAATTTGCAGGTACAATAAGCACTAAAAATGTCAGATGTTCGAGGAGATCATTAGATCATTAGAAATAGTAGATAGCTTCTGTTACTTGTTAGCAGTAGAGGAGGAAGTTCTGAAAGAGTAGTTGTTAGAATAAACATGGGCTGAACAAATTTCAGAGAGTTTCTACCTTTATTAGTAACTAAGAGCCTTTCCCTCAAAGTAAAAGGCAGATTGAATGATACCTGTGTATGTACAGCTATGTCACATGGCAGTGAAACATGGGCTTTGACAACAGAAGTATTATGATGGCTTGAAAGAAATGAAACAACATGCTCCTCTAGATGTATAATGTCAGTGTACACGTATCACAGAGTAAGTGATTTTAGAGGAAAGCTGGGTATAAGAGACATCAGATGTTGTGTGCAAGGGAAAAGACTGTTCTAGTTTGGTCATGTGATGCATATGGATGAGGGCATCTGCATAAAGAAGTGCTGAACTCTAATTGTGGAAGGAAGCTATGGAAGGGGTAGACCCAACAAGATGTGGGCTAGAGTGGTGAGAAAGGATCTTCAGACAGTGGGCCTCACTGAAGAAATGTCAAGGAATCAGGAGTTGTGTCAGTTTGTTGTACTTGAGAAGACTCTCCAAGCTAAATAAAATTGCTGTCATCTATAAATACAAGCTAGTCCTTTACAGGTGCCAGTGTCACAAAATGCACTCGTGCCAGATCTGCATAAATGCACACTTTGTAAAGTGGTTGGCATTAGGAAGGGTATCCATCTGTAGAAACCATATCGCAACAAACAGCTGGAGTCTGAAGGACTCCCCAGCTGGCCGGCTCCTGTCAAACTATTCAACCCATGCCAGCATGGACATTAAATGATGATAATGATAAACATACACACACACACATGCATGCGTGCGTGTGTGTGTGTGATGAGGAACCTGGTGGGACATCCAAGACACCCCAGAATTCACCATAGACCTTTTCCACTCAGTGTCAAATACCCTAGCATTGTTAACAAAGGTGATGTGAAGTTTCCTGCCTCACTGTCTGCACCCCCTGCCACATTGGTGGAACCCCATCTTCCCTGAAGCCACAGCAAGACCCTGGGAGGTTCTGGCAAGAACTTTGTCTACAATGGAGAGTAAGGCTGTGGCTGGAGCAGTTAGACTTCTCTTCCTTGTTCTTATATAGGGTGATTATGACAGCATTGTAGAAATGCTGTATCTTGCCTTGCTCCCAACTGCAGACAAAATGCTTGTGGAGTTTTGAGTGCAGTGTTCTGTCACCACCCCTCCGTGTCTTAGGCAGGATTCCACCAACTCCTGCTGCCTATCCACTTTTCAGTTGCTCTTTGGCTTTGATTGTCTCTGGGGAGGGAATTTCATCCAGCTCTGACTGAAAAGGCTGCTGTGGGATATGAAGCATTGCCATATCTTGGACTGAGTGGTTAGCCCTGAAGAGAGTTTGAAAGTGCTCTGACTACTGGTGCAAGTTGGAGGCCTTGTCTGTGAAAACATCTTTCTTTTTGCGCAATGAACTCTGGACCTGGTGTGTTGGACCATACACAGCTTTTTGGGCTTCATAAAACATCTTGTGGTTGCCAGTGTCTGTGCTGAACTGAGTTCTTTTGACAAGTTTTATCCATCTCTCATTTTTAATCTCTTGGAGTTTGCACTCACATTACTGAAAGGCTGCTTTCTTCTCAGGGTAGCATGGGTTTGCAAGGTGAGCACAGTGGGCAGATCTTTTCTTTGCTTGTAGTTTTTGGATTTCTTAGTTATTTTCATTTAACTTGTCCTTGTTCATTTTTGTGGAGAAGCCCAGTATTTCTTCAGAGGTTTTTCAGGATGGCTGTTTTTAGGTGTTCCAAAAGCACTTCAGGGAAGGGGTCTGTGGGATCTTTAACTGGAGGTTTGCCTGAAAGTTATCTTTCGCTTCAGCTGATAGCAGGATGCTCACCTGGAACCTTTTCCTTTGAGCTCCACCTCTCTTGGCCTTTGGTTTGAAGTAGAGACTGAGTTTGCAGGGACAAAACTATGGTCTGAGTGGCATATATCACTATACATCACTCTAGTGTGAAGAATTTCACTCTGGTCTCTTTTCTGTACTAGAATGTAATTTATGCTCGAGGATCAGCAGGCTGGGTTGGGTGCAGCAGTGGCCTTACTGAACCCTTTCCCATTAGCAATGGTGCTAGGTTGAGCTGCATCTTTACACTGACCTTTTCCATCATCTTCTCCAGTGTGGTGCTCCAGTGGGCCACTGGGGGCTCTGGTGATGGGAATGATTGTGGCACATCACTTCTTACTTTGTGGAGGTTGCTCAGCACTATGGGGCCCAATGTTCGAAGGTCATTCTTCACCTCATCTCATGTCTTCCTGGGTCTACCTTTTCTACAGGTTCCTTCCACAGTTAGGGTGTGGCACTTCCTCACACAGGTGTCCTCATCCATATGTAACACATGACCATACCAGTGCAGTCGTCTCTCTTGCACACCAGATTTGATGCTTCTTATGTCCAACTTTTCTCTCAGGGCGCTCACATTCTGTTGTGTATACACACTGACATTACACATTCAGCGGATCATACTAACTTCATTTCTTTTAAGCCTACGCATGTCTTCAGCAGTCATGACCCATGTTTCACTGCCATGTAGCATGGCAGTTCGCACGCATGCATCATACAGTCTACCTTTCATCCTGAGTGAGAGGCTCTTAGTTGCCTGCAGAGATAGAAGCTCCTTGAACTTTATCCAGGCTATTCTTATTCTAGCCACTACACTCTCAGAGCAACTACCCCCACTACAGACTTGGTCACCTAGGTAGCTATCAAATTGATGGAGTTACAATGTATATCCAGGAACATGTCTCACCTGTAATCATGCTGTCATCACGT
Organism: Octopus bimaculoides; assembly: GCF_001194135.2. NCBI lineage: Eukaryota > Metazoa > Mollusca > Cephalopoda > Octopoda > Octopodidae > Octopus > Octopus bimaculoides. Next base: position 92,185,837 of record NC_068983.1, read on the forward strand.
TCGGATAGTGCTTTTTACGTGTCATTGGCATGGGAGCCAGTCGGGGTACTGGCATCAGCCATGTTTGGATGGTGCTTTTTATATGCTGTCAGCTACTAGTTTTTCTCCCTGGCATGTGATGGAATCTGTTTTCTGTACATCTTCAGGGTTTAAACCCTGTGCATCTGCCACACACAAAAAATGTCTTCCTGGTTAAATTTCCTTTGATATTGCTGCACCTTTTATCTGTCCATAGCTTATACCGGGTACATTGTATGGAGTTTCTACCCATGCCTTTTGTACAGATCGAGCAAGGCCATCTACCTGAAGGGGTTTGTGATTTGTCAGCCTTCCTACTTACATATATACTACACATATTATGTATATATTTATATGTGTGTGTGTGTGTGTATATATATATATATATATGTATATGTGTATGTGTATGTGTGTGTGTGGTAACTTTTTGAAACCTGCATAATTTGTTAATAAAATTTTCTACATATATGTCTCAGGTGGTATAGATTACAATTATATTAGAATTTGTCATGTAAAGCATTTTTCTCTCTCTTTTAAATACACTCAAAGGCAGCCAGTCCTCAACGTGGTTGTTTAGTATGCTAGAAATAGTAGTTATTAAGCATAAAAAAACAGCCACTATTCTGCTCTCCTAATATGCCGCAAAGGGGAAAAAAATGCATTGCAGTGTACTAGGAGCTGGGATTACTTGATAGCACTGGAAAAAATATGAGAAAGTGTATTAGGAGATGAGATCAGTAGATAACACAAGGAAAAAATAAAACGAAGAAAAACCATTATTTCTCACTGAAATCGAGTTGAGTGTTGTTAAACTATAAATTTAAACTATATCTAAACTACGCCTTTTAAAAATATTCTGGCAAAAATCAGAAAGAAATTTTACAAGATCCCAAAGAAACTTTTATTTGTTGCATGTTGTTATGCTAAAAGAGATATACATAAAATGCAAATTAATAATAATTATTAATTAGAATTTTTTGGAAGCTGGTTATAAACTTACTGATTATTTTTTTGTAGAAGCTCTGTTGTAAGACACAGTACTGTCTGTGTGGCAAGAACTTTGTTTCTTAGTTATATGTTTCTGGATTTAGCACCAGTGTGTGACACCAAATGTCTTGCCCTATAGCCCCGTGTGCGCGTGTGTAGCTGTTTGTTCAAAACCTGAATGGGTGCTATTTCAAAGAGATTTCCTCTTTTAAACAAGAGAAAAGAAATTTTATCTCATCTGCCCCATCTTTCTCACTCCCACTATACATATACACATGCTTGCATGTGTCTGAGTATACAATTCCCCACAAAATAAAAATACATATGCATAGAATCATACACATAAATACAAAGACCTCAACCAAACCACTATCAAAAATAATTGAACTTTCAACCTTTAACCATTGTAGCCAAAATACTGAGTACTGAATTCTTTTACACATTCACACTCCTTTAGCATTTTACTTTTTTTAATACATACATACAGACAGACAGAATTCACTTTATTGAAGTAATAAAGTTTCCCCCAAATTAAAGATACACACACACACACATATATATATAAAATACACTTTATTGAAATAAAATGTTTCCCCCAAATTAAACATATTTATAGAAACTAACATACACAAACATATGCACACATATATACATACAATTCACTCATACATACTCTCACAGACACACAAATATTTTACCCAAACATCCCCATAAACACTCCAAAACATTCACGTACAAACATACATATTGTCCTTTACACTAAAAATACACTTAATTTTTTCAAATTCAGCAGCTGACAGAAGCAATTTTGAATGAATGGGCTTGTGTTGCTAAAGTGTAGAAAGTATGTTTTTTTCTTTTTTTTGAAAAACCATGTAGAATTTTTTAAAAGATTTCAGGGAGACCACCTTTATGAAATGTCACAGTATAGAATGTGGCCCTCTTGAACATGGGGGCCTAGTTGGGTGCAATCGGTCCAGTTGGCTTAAGGCTGGCCCCGACAGTACTTTTCAGTCTGTTTAAATGTATCCTCATTAGTAGAAAACCTCAAAATATAGAGTGAGATATATGTAATAATAAAATTAATTATATTTTTAGGATGATTAGAATTTTTACTTTGGTATCTTGAGGATTTATTTGGTTTATAGTATGATATATCCCTGTGCTCCTTGGTGAGGGCTCCTTTGACTGCTACAGCTTGGTTTCAGCATTTTAAGAATTCATGTAATCATTATCCCAATTTTCCAACTATGCTAAATCTCTACAGCTTGTGACATATCCTCTGATTAACCTTGTCAAAAGCCTTTGTAAAATCAAGACATATTTCATTTATATTTGAATTATTCATTAGTTGTTTCAGTCATAATGCTGCAGAATCTGTGTGAGACAGCTTCTCTTTGGGAAGAAGCCATGCAAGGCAGGGCTGGATTTATGGGTAGGGGGGCAATTGCCCCAGGCATCTAGATATTGGTGGAGGGCCACTACTAGGAAGGATATGTAGCACTCGATATAGGAAGGCCCTCTCCATCTCCCAGCAATTAGGCATGAAGAGGTTCTCTTTCAATACACAAAGGTGTCTTGACTTCTTAAAAAAAGTAATGGATTCTCTTTTATGATAGCCACTTTAGAGACATCAAATAATTCAGTTAAAAAACAGTTTATAGTCCCAAAGCACTTATAATTCTGAAGGAAATTTGTAGCTGCTTTTGGGATAGAAAAGGGAAACAGCAGAGTACTCCTGAAAATGTATGTATGTATGCACCTGTGAATCTGTGTGTGTGTGTGTAAGTATATATAAATTTATATAAAGATAAAGAGATTGATAGAAAAATGTTATTGTCTCTTGGCCCAAATTCTTTCAATGTATGACTGGGCTTGACCTTGGCTTGCCCAATAGTGGTTAAAGGAACAGACACACACACACACATTTCTAATTCTGAACTTATTTCAGTGAGACTTTGAAAGCAAGTAAGTAAAGAAAACTTTTGAGTTTAGTTTTAATTATAAAATCACATCTTTCAACAGCTAAAAGCATTCTTTTTCAGGTTTAGAATTATTGCATATATATTCAAATGTTTCTTAAAATTGAACCTTTTCCTTATTTTTTATATATTTTTTGTCATTCTGTCAAACACTTGCAATTAGTATATGGAAGTGGGGCAAAATTGGTAACTGGGTTGAAATCAATATTTTCTGATTTCTTGTTATTTTCTCTTATTTTGTACCATTGCATCATCTTTGGGAGTAAAATTTTGTCAGTACAGGTTACATAGTTGAGAGTAAAAATTGGTCAGTATAGTATTGTTATTGCAGTTGAAAGTTTGAAACATAGGTGACAGGTACTATTTTCAAGAAACTTTTTCTCAAATTTGACCCAATTGTAATTAAGATAACTAATAAAATATCTGGATAATTTTTGGTGAAGAAGCTATAAAAATATCTTATGTTGAATTTTTAGATTTAGTTGAGTTTCACTAATTTAATATTGAGTGATTTTTTCATAATCCTCTTTCATTTGACCACGATATTTTAAATTTTGTTACATTTCCGATGTCTAAGGATGGATGTTTATGTGTCTGACTTTTTTTTTTTTTTTTTCAATTTAATTTTGAAGAACTGAAACCTTGTCATGTCTTACCCATTTTGTCCCAATAAATTTGACTTTTATATGCTCAAAGAGAACAAAGATAATTTTCTGAAATCATGTTCTGAATATGTTATAGATTTTACTGTATTTAGAGAAGGTCTTTACTTTGCTGATATAGTTTTGGCAAGGTGGTGAGCATTTTAAAAAACATGTATTCTCTTCAAAGTCAAAAATGTAGTAAATATTACTCATTGTGCCCCGCCTACTCTTACTTGAAACTGGAAAAGCAGACTTTCGCAAATAGCTGTTTGAATTCCCTGTTTTTGTTGGGATTGTGGTGTTATGGGCTGTGATGAGCTATGATGAGCTAGCTATGTGGTGTTGGTGGAGAGGATTGTAGATGAGGCAAACGGAAGTGAAAACTGCAGGGGCTGGTGGAAGAGGGACAGGCAGGCATGACACCGAGTATATGTGTGCAGTTCGAGCAGAGATGGTGCGTGTTAAAGGTCGTGTTTTGATCTGGTCAGTGATCACTCATCTCGCTACGGGCGACAGGTAAGGTCGCTGTATTCCTTTCTCCCTTTTGCTTCTTGTTCTGTTGTCTTTTTCCTCCATCACGCTACAAGCTATTTCAGCCCATAACAAAAAGATCGG
>NC_068983.1:92190610-92193731 GCF_001194135.2 Octopus bimaculoides
AAGTTGCAAAAGCTGCCGAACATCAACTCAATGGCGATGGCAGATATTATAACTTGGGCTCGCGTGCTAGTTTTGTGTTGCAGGACGCCGCCAGTAGCATCAACTGCAACAACGAAAAGTGGCTGAGCAAGGAGTAGTGGAGAGGGGTCAAACAAGGAACGTGTGTGACCATTCAAAGGACAGTGTTTCCGGTGTCAGGGCTGTACGACAACCCTGATGATTCCAGGAGAGACATGGAGTGGAGAAAGCAGTGTGAGGGCAGTCGACGGAAGAGAGGTACACTGTGAAGGCATTACAGATGTGCAGATTGTGGAACAAAGCTGACGCTGCAAGCAATTGTACTTGGCCACTTGGTGGACGAAATTGATGTGGTGATGGGGATGGATGCAATCACCCATTTAGGAGGTGTCACTGTCAACGAGGCCTGTGTAACATCCGGGGTTGCGGGGAAACCATGTATGGCGAGACCGTGCATTGGTGAGAACCGTGAAGAAAACTATGCTGCGCACACCATTGAAGACCAGGACTTTCTTGCTGTCTTCGATGGCCAGAGGTGGACAGTGGAGTGGCACTGGAAGGGAGAGCTCCCGACGTTAAAAAATAAAGTGGGCTGCTATCAGCATACTTTGAAAGGAGTTGCCAGAAGCGAGTTCGAGGGGGAGGTGGAGCGGTGGATTAAGGAGGGCATATTGATCCCTTGGGAAGAAGAAGTAGAGAGCGGAGTCCTGCTGCTGATGGCGGTGGTACAGCCCACAAAGGATAATGTCAGACCAGTGCTTGACTTCTGAGAGCTGAATGACCACATATCATGTCATACGGGCGGTGAAGCCACAGATGTCTGCAGGGACACCTTGCGAGAGTGGAGGCAGATGACAGGGGCCTCCACGATCATTGATTTGAAGTTGGCATACCTGCAGGTGCATGTGGCTGAGGGACTGTGGAAGCATCAGCTTGTCAGGTATAAGGGCTGGACATATCTGTCTGACCAGGCTGGGTTTTGGGCTAAATTCAGCACCAAAGATTATGGCAACAATTCTCAAGGCCATCCTGGGAAAGGTGGACAGAGTAAAAAGGGCCACCAATTCGTACATCGTTGACATCCTTGTGGATGAAGCCATAATGCCAGCAATGGAGGTCATAGGCCACCTGAAGAGTTTTGGACTGATTGCCAAGCTGCCAGAGGCCATAGAGGGAGGCGCTGAAATGGGCCTCAAGCTATGGAGAGACAAGGCCTGCGCATTGGTGTTTCGGCGAGGGAATGAGATCCCCGAACTGGGCAACAACATGAGTAGACGGGAACTGTTCTCGGTGAGTAGGAAGCTGGTGGGACACTACTCGGTTGCAGGATGGCTCTGGACAGCATGTAGCTTTATCAAGAGATGAGCTGAAAGAGCAAAGTGGAATGATAAAATGGGGGAGAAGACGACCGACATGATGCAGGAAGTCTTGGTCAGAGTGAGAGCAGAGGATCCAGTGAGGGGCAGTTGGTATGTTCCCAAATCAAAGAGTGGGATCGTATGGTGTGACGCCAGTAGCATCGCAATAGGGATTGTCTTAGAAATGGGAGGCGTCATGGTGGAAGAAGCAGCCTGGCTCAGGAAGACGGATGAATGCAGCCTTATCAATGTGGCAGAGTTGGATGCCGTGTTGAAGGGGGTGAACCTGGCCTTGAAGTGGGGGCTGTGCACCATAGAAATTAGGACCAATTCGGCCACTGCGCTTGGTTGGGTGATGGCAGTCATCACCAGTGAGCAGAGGGTGCGAATCAAAGGGGCTACAGAGATGTTGGTAAAGCATCGATTGGGGATACTGCATGAACTAACCGCAGAGTTCGATCTGAAGCTGAGCGTGATCTTTGTGCCTTCCAAAAAGAACAGGGCAGACGTCCTGACCAGGGTAAAGCAAAGTCTGGTTGCAGGTGCAAGAGGATGCGGAGAAGGCTGTGGCTGCAGTATGCTGTCTGAGTGACTCGGAGCTGAAGAGACTGCATACCATGCATCACATGGGAGTGGACAGGACATTGTTCCTAGCCAGGAAAGTCGACTCTGATGTAACAAGACGGAGTGTGCAGAGAGTGGTTAGCAGCTGCGACAGGTGCCAGTCTATCGACCCTGCTTTGGGCGTACATGAGGCAGGAAGTATTCCAGTGCACCACAACTGGAAACGACTGGCAGTGGACATAACATACTACCGGCAGGGGTCGTACCTCTCAATAGTTGACTGCGGACCGGGGCGGTTGGCCATATGGAGGGAGATGAAGACGGGGACTGCAGAGGAAATTGCAAGAGTATTAAATGAGATATTCCTGAAACGAGGCCCCGTGGATGAGCTGCTTCTGGATAATGGCATTGTATTTCGCTCGGAGGTGCTGAAAGAAATGCTTGATGAATGGTAGGTCGGCTGCTTCTTCAGAGCGGCATACCGACCAAGTGGAAATGGAGTGGTGGAAAGGCATCATCGTACCATCAAGACCGTGGTAGAGAGGGGCCACATTTCACCAATCGAGGCCGTATTTTGGTACAATATGTCGCCCAGGTCAGGACAGGCTGAGGAGTCGGTGTCACATAGGGCAATATTCAGGTACGAGTGGAGGCATCCGTGTACTGCATCAATGCGACCCAGGGGAGAGGAATAGCACACCTTTGTGCAGGTCGGGGAAGAAGTTTGGGTAAAAACCCCAAATGCATGGTATACATCACAATGGGGAAAAGGAACAATAACCTCCATCAATTCGAAGAACAACGTGTCTGTCTATGGTATGTCACACCATGTTTTGGATGTGTGAAAGATTGTCATTGCCTCAGAGTATGAAACCAGCAGCAGTGGGCAAGAAGATGAAGACAGCAGCAGTAGGCAAGATGATGAAGCCAGCAGCAGTGTACCAGGAACTCAGGCCAGTCCCGGGGTTGCACAGTGACCACAGAGGGAGCGGCGCCCTCTTCCCTGGTTGACTAATTATGAAACCAATTAAGGTGTGAGTTCGGGAGCAAGGATAGAGTGGGAAAGCCGGTTGAGTGATCTGTAGATCAGTGGGGCGTGTGGTGTTATGGGCTGTGATGAGCTATGTGGTGTTGGTGGAGAGAATTGCAGATAGGCAAATGGAAGTGAAAACTGCAGGGGC
>NC_068983.1:92194210-92198013 GCF_001194135.2 Octopus bimaculoides
GGACAGCAATAATCACAAAAAATGATTTTCTATTTTGTAATTTTCTGTCATTTTATCTTATTCTACATTCTGATACATGTAACTCACATTAAAAGAAAAAAAAATCTTACCCCACTCTTCCCTCTTTCATTGTGCTTTTCACAATGAAGAAAAAAATCAAACACTGCAAGTGGATGTGTGAAAAATGAAACTTGAATTCTTTGATAAAGTGTATCTATAAAGCAACACTTTTAGTCATTTATTTAAACTTTCTCTGCTAACTCATCAAATTCAATTATTTGAAATAGATGGGTTTTGAGATTTAAATTTGATAATTTTCTAAGATTTTAATTCTTGTGTATAAGGGGCCCACTGAACTTGAAGTGCTCTGGGCCCCCCATGGTTTAAATCCGGTCCTGATGCAAGGTGTCGAAGTAAGTCATTATCTTCCAGGAAGATGACCAGCTTCCGCTTGACAATTCGTTCAATGACTTTGCTGACCTGTGAAGTTAGAGAAACAGGCCTATAAGTCTTAACATCTGCTCTGCTTCCACCTTTATGGATAGGTCATATGCCCTCGTTTAACTTTTTGAGATGTCTACCACTTACAAGGAGTCTTTGGAAGAGGATCTATGGGGTCTAGTGAAGGCCCCTTTGCATTTTTTGGGTAGATTGCCAGGAACTCGTCAGGGCCAGTGGTGAGTTTAATCTTATTTCATCAATGGCTGATATTACATTAGTTTCCTTTATATCAATTTAATCGATTATTGCCATCCCTTTATGTAAAGCTGTAGTGTCAAAGAACTCATCACGTATATATATTTGCAAGTGTCTCAAGGGAGATCTGAAAACACTTTTGTATTGCACACTGTATTTCACTTTGTATTTCACTTATCCTCACAAGATATGCAGAATATACAGTCAGTAAGCCATTTTCTTCGAATAATGGCTTTATATTGTACCATACTGAGGCATACTTTTTCAAATTTGTTGAAGGCTTTAGGGTTCATTTTTACAGCCCAGACATGTTTTCTGCTCTCCCCTTTACAAGGGAATGTTTGAGTTTGTTTTCAATCTCAAATACTGCTTGTTTCACAAAGGACCCCTCACTATTCTTTAGAGGCCCATTTAGATAATGCAAGATTTTTATTAGTCATCTCATTTGAATTTTCCTATCCTTTGGAATTGTGTTTTTCTGTTGGCCTGATAGTCTCTCTAGAATAAACTTATTGCAAATGTTGCATGATTGTGATAATGTGTTGTAGTTTTATGTCAATATCCTACATAGAGGGACGAGTAGACCAGTTTTAGATCCCTTTCTGAATACTTTTCCAGTTGACTTTATGAAAGTTCAGGTGGAAAGGAGTTGGGTGCTTCATGTTCGCAGTTTTCCTCAGACTATACATTGTTAGTTCTACTAAGTTATGATCTGAAAAAATTGTTAATGTCACTTTAACATGAATGAGTGATGCATTATTTGTGAAGCAGAGATCCAGGATTTTTACTCTTTGTTGGATGGAACACTATTTGCTTCATGAATAGCATGTTTGTAAGGTCAAGTAGAGACTGTTTACCTCTGCTCATGCTGTGACATACCTGAGAGGAAACTACCCTCGGACCATTGAACATTACAGAGGTTAAAGTCTCCTAACAGTACGTGAAGGCTGTCATCTAAGTTGGTTAATGCTTCTTCCATCCTTTTGAAGTTCTCTCCGAATGAGTCCCCATGATTTGGAGCATCTATTGGGTGATATGTATTGCCATTTTGATCTGTTTCGTAAGTATGACAGCATGATTACAGGTGAGACATGTTCCTGGATACACATCCTAACTCCATCATGAATTCTTCCCCTTCTCTCAATTTGAAATACAACATAGTTCTGTATGTGTATTTTGGTATCAGTTAGGTGTATTTCTGCTAGTGCCATGCATGTAACTAAGTCTCTCAGATATGAGGTTTTGTGCTGGTGGGATGTTATGAAGCCTCTGGCATTCAACAACAATGGTGTGGTGTTTGGGGTGTCCAGAGTGGCTATTGGTTTGACTTATGTGGAAGTGTCAGGAGTGGTCATCCATGAGCTTTCATTGTTTGCAGTGGCCTTGCATGCTAGAAATTGTTTTTTTGATTCTGTGTTTCTTCTAGCCAGGTAAGCTTCCTTACAATCTTCTGTGCCATGTCCGAAGAAGACTGCTGTTCAGTGCTGCTGTACATGCTGTATCTATATATTTTTCTTTGAAACAGTATAAATCTCATCTGCATATTTTAAAGGTGGAGACACTGTTTGTTGTGACCTGATCTTTGGATGTTCAAAGCAGCAGCCTATCCTCAGCTCTACCTTGCAGGTAGAATTTACTTACTAGGTGTCTGTGTGTGTTGTCTATTTTTTGTGGGGTTTTCATTGACACCTTTTAATATAGGCAACCTAAGTGGTTTCTTTCCATGATTGTTCTTTCTGAGAGCTGTTTGTTTTGGTTTTTCTTCTCTTTTATTTGTGTTTTCTTTTCTATGTATATGTATGCATATATAAATGAATGTGTGTGTATGTGTACGTATGTATTACCTAGCAGAAGCAGGAAAGAAGTGGTTTGCCAAAGTTATACAGCAAGAAGATCAGAGATGAGAGGTATTCCAGATAGCTTGACAGTATACCTGAGGGAATCAAGATATTGTGAGTGAGAAGTGTGCATGAATGGATAATGGTATGCTTGCACTTAGTTACTCTTATAAGAAAGAGGCATGGATATGCTACAATGAAAAGTTATTAAATGTGGAGAATGCATGAGAGAAAAAAGGATCTTTCCAATGAATGATAGGCAATCAAGGATATGAAGACAGAGAAAGCCTCTGGTGTATCAAGAATAACTGCTGAGATGCTTAAAATATCTTGTGGGGTATTATACAGTCTAATAACCTGTGTAGTTAATCAGGAACGTATCATCCCCAATGACAGATGTACCTGCATTATAGCCAAGGGTTACAAGTGTAATGGAAATACTTTAGAAAGAAGTCACTACAAAGGTATGAAAGTTAGAGAGAGCATTATAACTAAATTAGAAACAGAATTAGAGAAGATGAACTGCAGTTTGGTTTTGTGCTGGTTAGAAGTACTAGTGATGCTATCTTCCTAGTGAGATAACTGCAGCAGAAGTATTTAGCTAAATGTAAAATATTACACTTGGCATTTGTTGATCTGGAGAAAGCATTCGAAAGAGTCCTTCACTTTGATATGGTGGTCTCTGAGGTAGCCAGAGCTAGATGAATGGCTTGATGGAGGTGCTAGCAGTAAGGTGGAAGTTAACCATGAGTACAAAGAGGAATTTAGTCTGCCAGTAGGCATGCATTAGGTTCAGTTCTCACTCCCCTCATATTCATCTTAGTCTTTCAGGAATTTAAGTCCAGCTACTCCTGCAAATTACTATATGCTAATGAACTCATTCTGATAGCAAAATCTGTAACAGAATTAGAAATAAGAATTCCAATGGTTTTAGGATATCATTTTTGCTAGGGTATTGCCTAGCAAATTGTAATTGGTTTCTATTACATACTCACTTCTTGGTTTTCTCTCCAAGATTTCTCTGATGTAGTAGTAAGAAAGAGCTGTTCTTCTTTGTGGATTCATCAAGTACCTCAGATAGAAATTTGTTCAAATATTCTCTTAAAACATCCCCATCTACATCTTGCAGGTCTGTGATATAGTTTGGCAGAGTGTGGAAAAGTTGTGGATCCTTGAAACATAAGTTGTTACAGTACTGGGTCCTTACCCTGGATAAAGAGATCAGGACCTTTGGTACTATGTAATGGCATCCAGTTCATATATATATAT
>NC_068983.1:92198093-92236693 GCF_001194135.2 Octopus bimaculoides
TATATATATGAGGGGTACCCGAAAGTAACTGGAAACATTCTCTGTGGGACAAGCCCGTTGTAGTTCAGGCTTCTACTGCTAGAAGCCTCTTGATACAACCCTCAAGCATCAGTCTACTCACTGGTGTCATTGATTGGTATTGCACTGCCATGTGGTGCGTCTTTGTTTTGCTTCGCCCCTGTTCGTCAATTCTGTCTGTTGACCTCTGAACGAATGTAAACATCATGAAAATTCATGAGCTGATCTTGAAGGACTGTCATCGAATGATTGCCAAACTTTTTGATATAACTGTTGTGTTCTAGAGCTCTTGCCAACGAATTTTGAGCGAGGAATTATGAATGGAAAGCAGTTTTTTAGTTTTTGTGTTAAGTTTCTGTTTGTCGCTTTTGGTCCAATCAACAATTCTTTTCACTATCTGTTTTTGGTAATTTCTGGTGGGGAGGCTTTGGTCTCGTGCTGCAATTAAAAATCCTTTAGTCTCTGTTTTTATCCCTGAGCTTCTCAGACATTGTTGGGATTTTACTTTGTCTGTTTCTTTTCTGTTTAGTTTAATCCAGTATTTGCCATGAAGGGGCTTTTCTTGCTATTGTTTTATCATGATCCATTACTATTCTAGTATATGGCAGTTTGCACATATACATCATACAATTTACCTTTCACTCTGAGCAAGAGGCCCTTTGTCACCAGTAGGGGTAGAAGCTTTCTGAACTTCGCCCAGGCTATTCTTATTCTAGTGGTAACACTCTCTGACTATCCACCCCCACTACAAACTTGGTCACCTAGTTACCAGAAGCTATCAACTACTTCTAGTTACTCCCCCTGGCATGTGATGGAATCTGTTTTCTGAGCATCTGTGGTGTTTATTGCTCCTGTGCATCTGCTGCACACGAAAGCTATCTTCCCATTTAATCTTCCTTTGACATTGCTGCATTTCTTATGTGTCCATAGCTTACACTGGGTACATCTTATGAAGTTTCTACCTATGCCTTTTCTACAGATTGAGCTGGGCCATCTACATGAAAGGGTGTGTGATGTGTTCACCTTCCTACATACTAGAACTTTGGGCTTTGCAACATTGACTCTAAGGCTCTTCGATTCTAAACCTTGCTTCCACACTTGAAATTTCTTCTCTAGTTCTGGTAGTGATTCTGCTATGAGGGCCAGGTCATCAGCATAGAGAAGCTCCCAGGGGCAACCTGTCTTGAATTCCTCTGTTATTTCCTGGACCCCTACTTCTACCTGGAATTCTTCACTATAAACATTGCCAATCCTAACCCTACTAATGGCATCTCTGTATAAGGCCTATACAGCTCTTATTAACCATTCATTAATCCCCAGTTTCCGCATTGCCCACCAGATAAGGGATTGGGGGACTCTGTCAAAGGCTTTCTCCAAATCCACAAATGCCAAATATAGGGGTTTATCTTTGGCTAGGTACTTCTCCTGCAGTTTCCATACCAGGAATCATTAAAAGCAAGTGCACCATCATTCATGCGGACACATTTCTCTCCTGTGACATCACAATTTTCTCTCACACACTGTCTTGCAATCCAAAATACTTCAGTTCTTTGGTCCTCATGTTGCTGGCTATGTATACCTGTCTATGTATACCTGTCGCCCTGGCTATGTATACCTGTCGCCCTGGCTATGTATACCTGTCGCCCAGCCTCCCTTTTAGCTATCTGGTACAGTTCCCTGCTACCCCCACCCTTCCAGGCCTGTTTCTTTGCTCTGATGGCTTTGTCTACCGTATTATTCCACCACCATATTACTCTAACCTGAAAGGGACTTTGCACCACCCGCAGACTTGGTCTGTGGCACTCAGTAAGCTGTCCCGTAGGAATTTGCAGCTACCTTCTATGTCTGAGGACTGTCACTCCTCCTCCCTCTCATCAAATTTCTTGACGAGGATGTCCCTAAATCTCTGACCATGTGAAGGGTTCTTTAGCTTCCAAATCCTTCTCTTCTGGATTGGTCTGCTTCCTGGCATCCTTCTGGTCTCTAGTCAAAAGTCACTAATGACTAGTCTATGTGGGGTGCATCCCTCACCTGAGAGGATCTTTGCATTTTAGAGCAACCCTGCGTCCCACTGTCTGGTGAGGATGAAATCAATCTGGCTAGTTGAGTCACCTGATTGATAGGTTATCAAGTGGCCGTCTGGCTTCCTGAACATTGTGTTGCAGATTAAAAGGTTACATGCATCACATAACTGCAGTAGCCTAGATCCCTCATTGTTCTGGGAACCAATACCATGGCCCCCATATATACCAGTGAAGATATGGGATTTCTGCCGAACTTGCCCATTAAAATCTCCAGCCAAAAAGATGGTCATTGCCATTCATCTTTGAGGTAGTCTGTAGAAGGGTATCTTAAAAATAGTCCTTCTGATCATTTGGTAGTCCCACTTGTGGGGTGTAGGCAGAGATAATTGTAGCTGTACTGTTCTGTAGAACTAACCTGAGCTTGAGCACTCTATCACATATCCTGACAACCTCTATGACCTCATCCACCCATTTCTCCACAAGGAGTATGCCTACACCCCATACTCCATCGATGTTACCTTGCCAGAAGATTTTATACCTATGTGCCTTGCCTGTGAGGACCCTAACTGAAGCTCCTCTCCATCTTACCTTTTGTATGCAGCATACATCGACCCGTCTCCTTTCAAGCATCTCTACAATCTCACTAGACCTACCTTTCAGTGTGCCTATATTGACAGTGCCAAGTCTGAAAACTGGGAAAGGATGTGGGGTGAGGCTTGGGGAGGAGAGATGTTATTCAGCGCCTGAAGAGGGAGGTTGTCGTGTTCATTTTTTAGGCATGCTTCACCTGTTCTCACTTCCGACCTGACATCATTCAAACATTCAAGCGTGTTGAGATTGTTATCCCTACTGGCGGTAGGAGCAGGTGTTAGCAGCATTGTAAGTATAAGCATTATGGTCATCGTAATAATGTAAATTTAAGTGGTGTTGCAAATATGGATATTCCAATGTTAGATTAGGTAGAGAGTCAGCTAAGCTGTTTGTGTTTGTCCAGGAGAGGGGATTGCAGGTATGATGGTGGGTACCACCAGCAGGGGCGGGGTTCAGACAGAGAGAGAGGAAACTAGCTCATCCCTACAAACACATAAGCTTGCACGTGCACCTACACACAGGAACAAGCATACATGGATAGCCCATTAGCTTTCTCCTTCACTTGATATGTCCAAGGAAAATTCCTGGGTAGTTGTTGGCATGTTTCTAGATGGAACAAAACAAAAGATAGCCAGTTAGGTAGGTGGGCAGCTAACCTAGTTGCATTTGTCCCAGTAGAGAGAGAGAGAGGGTGCAGGTAATATAGAAAATAGCACCAGTAAGGAGAGGGGAATTGAGAGGAGAGACATCTGGTAATGGGGGTGACAAATTTCTAGACAGAACGAAACAAAAGAGTTGGTTAAGTAGGTGGGCAGCTGAGCTAGTTGCATTTGTTCCAGGAGAAAGAGAAAGAGTGCAGGTAATATATAGAGAACAGACCAGTAAGGAGGAGGGGCTGAAAGAAGAGACATCGAGTAATGGTGGTAGGAGGAGAGAGAGATATCCAGTGTAGATGGTGGGAAGATAGAGATATCCAGTATTGGTGGTGGGGGTGGGAGAGGGCAAGCACACTGCAAACAACAAAATTTAGTTTGGGGAGATGGTATGAGGAACGAAAATAATGGTGATAATAATATACATTCAGAGTGTTCATGGCAAATGAGAGACTAATCCAAAGAAACAAGAAATTAAACAAACCAAGAAACAAGTAATTATCTTAACAAAATTATATGAGATAAAGTTATATTTTGAGGGGTCAGTTTAAATGGTTAGCTCATGAAAACTAGCTGTTAGTAGCAATACATTTAAAGTGTTAATGGCAAATGAATGTATGAAAGATAAAAAAATAAAAAAACGAGAGAATCTTAACTTAGCAATGCATCATCATTTGGCAAAGGAATGGAATGAAAACACATGAGACAAGAATTTTTGAATTCTTTTTTTTTTTGTATTTGTCAGCTTCCGTAACAACTGAAAACAGTTTTTTGTTTTGTTTGTGTTTTGTGGCTGTATGTATTAGTTTTCCTTGCTTCTGAAGTAGGTATTTCTGCAGTCCTATGGTGGTTATTTTGTAATAATTTTCTACCACCTTCCATACCTTGTATATATAATCTTTGTATGTCCGATTTTGGGTGATGCATCCTAAATTCTGTCACTATTTTTCTTGTTTTCCTGTCTATTTTGATTAGCTCATTTAGAGTCCAGTTAAAAATATTGTAGCTGTAACTTATAACTAGGATGGCTCAAATGTTGATACCTATTGTTTTGTTTTTTGCATTGAGCTCTGTTTTCAATATCAGTCTAAGTCGTCTATAATATTCTTGCCTTATCTTATCTTTCATTTTGTGTGTTGTATCATATCTAGTTTATTGATTCCTAAGTATTTGTATGTCTGGCTTTGGTCTAATTCTCTTATTTCATTTGCTTTATCTAGTGTGATGTTACAACTCTTAACTAATTTTCCTCTTTTCAAGGTTGCTTTGGCACATTTTTCTAAGCCAAATCTCATGTTTATTTCTTTGGTAAATCCATGTACTATCTGTAGTAATGTTTCCAGCTGTTTATCATTTGTAACGTTCAGTTTTAGATCATCCATATATAAGAGGTGGCTGATTGTTTTGCCGTAACAGTTCTATTTAGCATGTCAGATAAAGGTGTCAGTGCCAAGCAGAAAAGGAGTGGAGAGAGTGTGTCTCTCTGGAATATTCCACTTCTAATGGAGATGGCTTTGGTTTTTATGAGTCCCTCTTTTATCTGGAGCTGTAGCACTGTCTGCTATTTATTCATGGAATGTTTTATATATTTCATGATTATTGGTGCTACTTTGTTCATGGCTAGTGTTTCTAGGGTCCATGTGTGGAGAATAGTATCAAAAGCCTTTCAGTAATCGATCCAGGCCATACTTAGACCCTTCTTCTTTCTGCGGCTGTCTTCAGTTATGGCTTTATTGATCAGTAGCTGATCTTTACAGCCAATATGAGTCCTTGCAGCATCCCTCCTGCTCTTCTGGAAACAGGTTGTTTTCTTCCAGATGTTTGCTCATTCTCTGCAATATTATAGCAGTAAAGGCTTTGTAAATTGTAGGGAGACAAGATATCGATCTGTAATTTTGTGGGTTTGCTGTTTCAGTGGATTTGAGAATTAGGATACTTTTCCCTTCTGTGAGCCACTCAGGCATTGTCTCTGGCTCTGCTAGTATTTCATTAAATTTCTCAGCCAGCTTTTTACGTGAGAAGCTGGAGATCTTGTCACACCCAGGTGCCTTCCCGTTGTTTAGTTTTTGCAGTGCCTGGTTGACCTCTTCAGTTGTTATAGGGTCCAGAATTGTTCAGGTGCTGTGTTTGTTGTTTTGATAGAACTTTTCTGAGGTTGTTCCTTTGCCGACCATATTTCTCTCCAAAATTCTTCCACTTTTGTTGTTGGTGCTGCATTTTTGCCAAGTTCTGGTAAAATCTTTTGGGATTGAAGTTGAACTGTTTGTTTTGTTCAAAGAAACATTGGCGTTTCTCATGATTATCATTATTATTATTATTTCTCATACACACATCAGATTAAACTGTTGGAAAAAATTCCTACCATCATGCTACAGCAAGTAAGCTTTGATGCTAAGAGCCTTTCTAAGTATCCTAGCAGTCTCTGATAATACTGTTTTCTAGATCTGCACTAAACTAGGTTTTATGCCGACTTCTTCTACCCATTTGTTCAAATGTTTAAGAATAGCCCCTGATGCACCTACAGGGATTCATTTTACCCACACTTTCCATAGCCTCGATAACTCATTGGCTTGGTTCAGATAATTTGTTACTTTCTCTATACCTCTAATATTGACTTTTTCATCACTAAAGTCAATTACCTGGCACTTTCTATTCTCTTTGTCTACTACTACTACTAAATGAAGCCTTTTAGTGTCAGTCTGAATGTTAACATTGCACAATATCTTATATTTCTTACTTTCTAGTACTTTATTATGTTCATGTTCATACCGCTTATCAGTGTAGTCAAATCCTAGCTTTACACAGTGGATTATTCTCCCTAGATTGTCATGTGTTTTCTTGTATTCTTTTTGTGCTAACGTGCAACATTCACTTGCTATATAATTAACATTTTCCTCTTTTGATTTACATAACCTACAATGTGAATTTACCTGGTTTTTGTCTATTTGGCTGTTATCCTGTTAGTTCTCAATGCTTGATTTGTGCTGCTACTAACAAACTTTCTGTTTATTTTCTGCTTTCATTTCTGCAACCATAACCATGTCTCACTATTACTATTTCCTGTAATTATCTTTGGGAATCTACCATGCAAAATTTTCTCTTGCCAGTCAGATAATTTTGGTTCTTTTTTTTAGTTTTTAACTTCATTTGGTATTTTGGTTTCCCTATTTCTTACTGTTGCTCTGGCTGATCTTAATAAAATTTCCTCATTATTACCTATGTAGGAAGCTATATCTACTCTAACTAACTCCATCCAGCCTTCTACTGATAATACTCCTCTACCACCTTCCTTTCTAGGTAAGTATAATCTTGCTCCTCCTGCTCTTGAGTGAAATCCTCCATTCATATTGAATTCCTTCCTAGTTCTATCCAGATTTGCTAATTCAGATTTTGTCTAATATACAAGAGCTGTTGAATATATAAGTAACGATACTGCCCAAGTATAAAAAACATTCACTAGATTTGGACAATTTAGCTTTGACTTCATTAGCTTCCTCACCCTTTTGATGTACTCCTCAATTTTTGTTTTCATTTTTATAGTTAGTACTTTTGTCATATTCTAATGTCCATCATCAATCATCATCATTGTTAACGTCCATTTTCCATGCTTGTATGGGTTGGATGGTTCAACTGGGGTCTGGGAAGCTAGGAGACTGCTCCAGACTCCAATCTGATCTGGCAGTGTTTCTACAGCTGGATGCCCTTCCTAACGCCAACCATTCCATGAGTGTAGGGGGTGCTTTTTACGTGCCACCGGCACAGGGGCTGGAGAAGGCTGGCAACAGCCACGATTGGTTGGTGCTTTTTACGTGCCACCAGCACGGAAGCCAGTCAAGGTGGTGCTGGCATCGGCCATGTCTGGATGGTGCTCTTTACTTGCCACCGGCACGGGTATCACAACTACAATTTCCATTTTATTTTCATTTTGATGTTGATGTATTTGACTCAGTAGATTTCCTCAAGCACAGCAGGTCGCCCTACGATCCAAGGTACTTTTGATTTGGCTGGGGCTGGTTATGCAAAACTGGGGTAGGATACAGCCGTGAACTCACTTTATTTGCCAGGTCTTCGCAGTCCCAGCATATCTCCAGAGGTCTGGGTCTTTTGTCATTGCCTCTGTGAGGCCCAACGTTCGAAGGTCATGCTTCACTACCTCATCCCATGTCTTCCTGGATCTATCTCTACCCCAGATTCCTTCAACTGTTGGAGAGTGGCACTTCTTCACACAGCTCTCCTCATCCATTTGTAGTACATGACCATACCAGCGCAAACGTCTCTCTTGCACTCCACTCTCCATTTTTCAGTGATTCTAATGTCTGGTTATCTGGTAATTGGATGCCTTCATTGCTGACTACCTGTGCTTTTTTAATGACAAATGTTGTGCACTTATCTATACCCAATTCCATACCTATATCTTTGCTGAGGAGTCTTACAGTTTGTATTAAGGATTTTATCTCTTTTTTTATTCTTACTAAAATACTTTAGATCATCCATGTAGAGCAAATGGTTAATTTTTTCCTTTACTATTTCTAAACTGATACCCTGCTTTTGCCTTTCTTAAAACTAAACTGAGTGGAATTAAGCATAACACAAATATTAAGGGGTATAATGAATTTTGGGTATAGTTTAGCAGTGTAGAATGCATATAATACTTCAGTGTAGTCATCATCTGTCCATCGCTCTTTTTTTATTTTGTTTTTCATTTGGGCAGCGATATTAAGAGATGGGTTTGTATGTTCAGTGTTAACTTTTTGACAGAACACCATCTTTGGTCATGTGTTAAGGCTTCTTTCATATTTTGATTGCCTGAGACATGCAGATCAGAATTCATCTCTATTCTCATAGTTTTATTATCAGGCATATCTGCTTTCTTCTCTCTGTTTATTTCATATCCTTGCATTTGGATATATGAGTTAATGAAGCGAAGTAAAACAATTTATTTACATAATGTACTTCAACTACTGCTACACAAGGCTCCAAATGCTCTCTGTCGTCTCAATAATAATGTTTCTCTTTACAAGAGCTTGATGAGTTCATCTTTTTATCACACAGGTGTGTTAATATCTATCACCACAACTTCTCCCCTTTTGAGATTGACTTCCGCTGGAAGTGAATAATCTTTTTCTTTCTTTTTTCACATCACATCTCCCTTCTTGAGATTTACTTCACTCAAAGCTTGATTTTTTTTTTCCGTTTTGGAACTACCACCAACAATTTTATATGTTTTCTTTTTTTTTTTTTGTACTAGTACTCTTTGGTCTGACAATTTTTTGCAGAGTCATTATATCAAAAATATCATAGGGAACTTTCATGGGTACTTCTTTCCTTGTCACCCTTTCTTCAGTAAACCTTTTCAGCTGATTTATGTGTCTTTTATGTTCCTATTTCAAATCTTTCACCATGTTTGTCATTTTACCAATCCATTTTATTATTTTGCTATCTTTCCAACCTTATTTTCCATTTCTGTACACTCTGAAAAACACCTTATCACCAGTTTTTAACCCTTTTTGTTACTATATTTCTGACCAAAATACACCCCTCATGAGTTTCAATTAAATTCTAAAATAATCATGAATTTAGACTAGTTTCATTAAACAGCTGTAACTTTTTTACTTATCAGCATATTAATGTGATATTTGGAACATAATTAAAGAAAGGGTTCTTAATCAATTCTATTGCATAATTTTTGTCGCAAAGTGACTCTATTTGCAGGTAAATCCA
Source organism: Octopus bimaculoides (assembly GCF_001194135.2). NCBI lineage: Eukaryota > Metazoa > Mollusca > Cephalopoda > Octopoda > Octopodidae > Octopus > Octopus bimaculoides. Next base: position 92,207,101 of record NC_068983.1, read on the forward strand.
GGTAAACTGAGCAAAATGTAAAAATATTAAAATTTTGTTTAGACATTACCGTAGAAAATGAGTCCTCAGCTAATATTTAATTGAGATATGCAACAAAATTTTGATATAGAAGAATTGTGCACATCACTAGATTATCTGTTGAATTTAATGCACAGAAGAACAGGTGTACCATAAAAGTAAAACAAACTGAAATACTGGGATTTGTTTTTGATGAAAACTAGAAAATTAAATACAACTGAATGAAATATACTCACACACATACATGAATACACAAGAACATAAAGATTTACAATAGAAATTAAAGCAAAACTTGTCACTAACCTTACAGGCAAATTAAAATTAGAGGTAAATTAAAGTAAAAAGTTAAACTAAATATTTATACAATATTTATACAATCTAATTATACATTTATACAAACAATATTCACACAATATTTCTATCATGGAAAGTCGTAAAACATCCCACTCTACATACTGCAACCTTGCAGAATGCATATTGAGAAGACGTTTCAACTGGCTGTCCACTGGGAGTTTTTCTTCATTGAGGTAGACATTCACAGCTCTGCCTTTTGTGACCCCCGATTTTTTTCTAATTTGTATAGATCAGCTAAACCCAGAGGAATATCCTCTGGCAGGCTTTGCTTTTCCTTCCTGCAGTTATTTTTTTAGAGGAATAACCTGCCCTCAACTGCGTTGCTACATCTGCTCGGAACTGCAGATGGTTGCACTGCTTGTGAACCCCTCCTGATTTGGTATATAATATAAATGCATTTACAATGCTCATGTTTACTGTATACCAAACCATGTATCGCCACCATTTATTACCCGGTCTACCAACTGGATAACTCATCATCTGGTTCAGCTGATCCACACCGCCCATGTACCTGTTATAATCAAGGTTTACAAACGGGGTTCCATTTTTATCTACACATGGCTGTGCACTGGTAGATAGAAAATTTATCTGCCTCTTATCTTCGTTTGCGGTCGCTAGCAGATTTCCTTTCTGCCGTTGGATTATTTCACCTCTTTTTTTTAAATTTCTATTTTTATATATCCAATAGCAGCCCTTTTCTCTAGCAATTACTGTAGCACACACATTGCCACAGCTCCGAAATCCACTGCAAGTTTAACCGAACTAAAAAATCATTCAAAAAATAATATACGGCCCTGGTTATGGTATGGAAGTGATAAATTCCAGACCACATCATACCCTAGGGCATGCTGACTAACATTATTGTCTGTTTTCCCTGTATAGAAGCTAAATCTACAGCAGTACCCAGTATTTGCTTCACATATTTTCCTAACTTTGATCCCCCAGTTTGTGGGCTTTCCTGGCATATACTGTCAGAAGCATACCCTTCCTTTTTACCCCACCATGCCCTCATTGATGGATAAGTATCTCCCAGGGTTGTAAAATGTTTTATATGCATTTTGAATGCAGTCGATGAGGTTTCTTATTTTAAATAAGGGATCAAAGTTTGGTTCTCCATGTACTGCTAGTGTCTCTCACATGTAAATATTGGTTTAGTTTAACAAATCGTATTTGGGTCGTAATACTGGAAACATGCTGATTACCAAAAGGTTCCTGATTGCTCCAGTAATTTATAATTCTGGGTAACTGTCTTATACCCATAATATTTATGGTAAAAAATGCCCATATTTCATCTATGGTTGTAGGAAACCATAAGCTATCTTTTTTTCCAGCTTGTTTACATTCTGTGTAACAGTTTGTTTCCGCAGTGATTGCTTCAAACAAGCATGCTGGAAAAAATAAAAAGAAAAAAATCTAATGGTTTTGCTTCTTGAGAAAGACTGTGGGTAGACCTTGTCTCCTCAGAAAAATTGTTAATAAAAACATTTTAAAACTTTTTACTCCATTCTGGTGTAAAATCATCCTCGCTGTCTATGTCACTTCTTTCACTTTCTTCTATGTCACTGCTTTCGGTTTCAGATACAGAAATATCCGATTCATTTTCGTCTACCACATGCTTTTGCACCTCATTTATTCTTTTCCTTGATATCTCCATATCTTCTATTGAAAAGCCTTCAAATTCGGAATCACTTCTTGATAGCATGAAACTCCTCTCCATTTACAAAGTTGAAAAAAATTAATGCCGAGAAAATGTAGAAAAATATCTTCCAAAATTCACTGTGTTCAAATATCACACCAAACAATGTCGGATACAATAACTCAACTGTTTGCAAAGTGAAATCACATGTTTTAACAAATGTACCAATGAGATTTGGGTTCAAATTTACATTTAAATGACAATGAGTACTGTCAGCTGGCTACAGCCGGTTGGTCTTATGAATCAAAAAATTTTTCAGCTGGGTTAGTAATGAAAGGGTTAAATACTTCACCATATTTTTAGTGTTTTCCCAGTTTTTATTTTTCTTTCAGCTAATAACTTGTCAAAAGTGACCTAATTTTTCTTGCAAACATCAGTTCAGCAGGTGACGTGCCTGAAAGGGATTTTGGGTTTGGTATTACACAGTAAACTCTCAGGAACTGTGTCAATGCTACATCATCCATTAACTCATTCCTCGATTTCCTTCATGCCCTTTTAAACGTGTTCACAAAGCATTCAACTTGTCCATCTGATCTTGGGTGACATGGAGGAGTAGTGATATGTTCAGTTGAGATCATCTTGCAAAAATTCTTAAATTCATTCACCATAAATTGTGTACAGCTGTTGGAGACTATGCTGTCCAGGACACCATACCTTGCAAAAGGTTTGTGGAGAAAATCAATTGTTACCATGGAGGTTGGTTGTCTACATTTACACATTTCTGGCTGTTTTGTAAAGCTACCACTATTAGATAATATGATCTGTTTAACCCTTTAGTGTTCAGATTAATTGGCAAATGTAATGCTTATCTTTTCACATTAATTTTGATTTATTCAGGTTCAAGTGGGATGTCCACAATATTTGCTTGTAACTTTGTTAATTTTCTACATACAGATTTGAAACTTTGTAAATGGATGCTTATATACCAGTGGTTTATAATTACGTAATTTTAGCTGGTCTTTCTGACAAAATTTGACTTTCATGGGCAGGTAAATTTAATTAGCAGGTGTAAAAATAATAGCATTATGAATAAACACTAAAATTCATATTCTTAATACATCTTACCTGTTTGGTTTACTGCTAAAATTATCCCAGATGTCAACCGCCAACAATTTTACATTTTTCAAGATGAGGTACATTAATTTGAATGAATTAAAATACAGGTGTAATCGGTAGAAGATTTTACTCTTTTTCTATATTTCATTCAAACGTTATCATTGAAAATAAAGTACAAAATTCTTTTACTAGTCAATATACCATTGGCTATGCACTCTTATACAATTTAACAAATTCATTTACGTAACAGAATGCATCTAATAAAAACATCTCATTAACAGGTGAGACAAAGGTGAATAGAGGTGTGTAACATACTGAAAATTAATATGTAGTTCTCACTTTCACATATTATATAATAAAATCAAAAGGAATATACAAAATTATACACTTATGCCATATTTCTGTCGTGAAACTGTCCAAAGCACCCTTTACACAAGGACACTTTGCAAAATGAACACATATATGAGGTCTCGACCTGATATCTTTTTGCAGTGAACAGTCTGTAAACTTTTTTCCTTCCATTTATCTCTTTGACTTGATGAAAGTCAATATTTTCTCTGTTGACATCCACCTCAGTTAATTTTGCTTTTCTCCCAGTTCTGTGCTTTCTAGAAGAAAAGCCCTCACGTAACTGAGATGCGATGTCAACCCAAAATTTCAAGTGGTTGTAGTCTTTTGGTGGTGGAGATACTTTGTGGCTTTTTACATATACAATATATGAATTTACTATAGTTAAATTAACTAAAAACCACAAAATGTACCTCCACTATTTCTTCCCAGGTTGATCAACTGGGTAATATGCCCGATATTGGTCAGATTTATCAACCCCACCCATATATTTGTTATAACAAATATTCACAAGGGGTTTCCCCTCAGCACCAACACCAGGTTGTTCATTAGAAGACGGAAATAAAATCTGTCTTTTGTCTTTAACAGTAGTAACCAATAAATTTTCTTTTTGCATTTGTAAAATGTCCCCTCTTCTTTTTAATTTTGTTTTCATTTCATAGGGCAAACCTTTACGGTTTCCCATAACAGTACTGCACATGTAAGTACTTACACAGGCAAGATTTTCCGCCAAAGCCACTGAAGAAAAAATGGTCGAAATAGAGGTGTCGGTGCTGATGGTGAAACGGTTGTGTAAGAGACCATACAAAATCATGCCCCAATCCATGTGGTCTTTTCCCATTATATTTTTTACCTGTGTAAACATCGAAGTTTACACAATATTCCGTTTCCGATTCACAAACTTCCCATACCTTGATTCCCCCATTTAGTAGGTTTGGCAGGCATGTACTGCCGAAAATGTACTCTGCTCTTATAGCCTATCATGGCTTCATCTACACTGAGATTTTTCCCAGGTAGATACACAGTTTTATAATTATTAACAAGTAAATCGATGACAGGATGTACTATGTACAGGAGATCGTAGTTTGGGTCGTTTTTGTTGGGGGCATTAGCAGAATCAGTTAAATGCAAATATTGAGATATTTTCGAATACCTCGTCTTTGACATTATACTCAAAATATATAGATTGCCATACCTTACATCCTGATGTAAGGTATAGTTCCACAGTCGAGGAAGCTGTTTAACACCAAACATAATATTAATTGTAAAAAACGCTCTCATTTCTGCAGTATTAGTTGGTTGCCATAGTGGATCGTTTCATCCACGAACAGAAATTAAATGTTGCGCATATCTGTTTGTTTCCTTCGCAACATTTTCAAAAAAACTTTCTGGTAAAAATAAATACAAGTAGTCTAATGGTTGAGCATCAGGAGGTAAATTGTGTTGTGGACCAGTGTTTTCTGGAAAATCAGAAATAGTGTTTGGTGTTGTAATTTTTGACCATGTTGCCATGTTTACGATATCATTTTCATTACTTTCATTTTCATCACTTTCGTCATCAAAATCTTCCTCGTCTGATGAATAATCACTGATATCGATATCAGATTCATCTGAAGACAAAATACTTTCGTTTTTATTTATATTTTCTATATCATCAATTGTAAATCCTTCAAAGTCGGAATCGCTACTTGCTGATGCCATTTCTTTCACAACCAAGGTAAACCCTTCTCTTCAAACGTTGAAAAAACCATGTGGTCTAGACAATTTCACAGTTTTTATACTTGAATAAAGGCGGGAAAGGCTTCGTCTCGCATTATCTCAAAGCTACGAGAATTCAATAATGTGATTTGTTTATTTTTTTAGCGATTTCATAGAGCTTTTGGATACAGTCGACTGGAACAAATAAAAGGGAATTAATTTTGACCGGTTACGGGCGGTTTGAACACTAAAGAGCTAATAGTCCTACAAATTTTGTGTAGCTTGGTCTATAGAATATCGGTCTTGGGCCAAGGTTGGAATTTTATAGGTGGTGATTTTGCTGCAAAGCTACAGCCTCTGCAGGATTTTACCAATTTCTCAATATCTAGATACATTTTCGACCAGTAAGGATAACTCCTCAGAAGCGACTTCATCCTAGAAATTCCTGAATATCCAGTGTGGAATTCCTTTAACATTTGATTTTGTAGTGAAACAGACATTACAACCCTCTGTGCATACATAAGCACATTATCACATATCACATCCAAGTTCAAAACTGTGTTTCATCCAACCACACATTTCTTTTATTTGTTTCTTCTGATCTCACTGTTTTGTTTCATTTCTATGATAAGTTCATCCGTTTCTGCCTTAATTTTCATTTCCTCCAATGTGACAGGCACTTCATGCACAACATTGCACAATATATTTTTAATTTCATTTTTGGCTCTTAATGCCACTATCACTGTATCTTCTAGTGGTTCACTGTATTTTGGTATTTACCTTGACAAACCATCTGCATGTCCCAATTTTTTGAAGTCATAATTTAGTTGGATTGTTCCCCAGCACTAATCTATTGACTGTATGTATGGGTATACCCTTTTTTGATCCATAGATCAACAATAATGGGTGTTGGTCTGTCTGCAAACAATGTATAAATTTATGGAATATTCTAACCACAAATATGATGACTAATGCTTCCTTCTCCATCTGACTAACTTTTCTCAGCTGGCAATAAGGAACGCAAAGCATGAGCTACAGCCTTTCAGGCTACCATCTTTAAATTTGTGTAAAATCACAGCTCCAATACTACTTTCATTAGTGTCTGATGCCATTACTATTTCTAAATCCAGGTCAAAATGTGGTCACAACAATTCCAATGTTAAGATGTTTTTAATTTCCTCAAAAGCTTTTGGCACCTGTCCGACCAGTGCCACTTTTTTCAACAAGTTATTCAGGGGTACTTTTAAATCATACATATTCAGTATGTATATCTGGTAGTAATTTGCAAGCCCCCAAAATGCTTGTAATGTAATGTTTGTCAGAGGAGGCATATTTTTTATTGCCCCTCACCTTTGACTGATCTGGTGTGCATCCATTTTCATCAATAATCTGCCCTTTTATTCTTGGCATTTACACTTTTCCTCATTGAGCTTAAAACCATAATCTTTTATTATTTTTTTTGAAGACCTTTTTAACATGCTCATCATGCTGACCACGAGATTCACTTTTTTATGAGTATGTTGTCAAGGTAAGCTATAGTGAAATCCGAACCTGTGAGCATAGTGTTTATAACATGAAAAAAATTTTCCTCCATTCAACTTCATGAAAATTTCTTCCAGACTTGGTAACGGGTAATTATATGGCATCCAACAATCATTTAACCTTGCTGAAAAATCAGGACATACACGGATTTTTTTTTTTTTTCTTGATATAAACTGTTGGGGATGCCCACTTAGCATAATCAATTTTTGCAATAACCCCAAGCTTTTCAAGTCTATCCAATTCTTTGTTGACTTGTTTTAATGCTGTGAAAGGTACAATTGTTTTTGGTTTAAATACTGGTATAGCATTTTCTTTTACTTGAACTTCACCTTCGTTTGGGTGCAAAGACTTAATTCATTGGAAAAAACTTCAGGAAAAGTCATTTTTAATTCATTTGATACCTTATTTGTACTGGTGGAAGAACCATTCACATTTTTACAAAAAAAAACTTATGGGGATGTCCCATAAATTAAATAATTCCGTCCAGTCTGTTTCAAATAAACTTATCATATTATTCAGCACAAAAACTTTGGCTTTCAAGGTTTTTCCATGAAATGTAACGTCACTTATCATTTTACCCTTAAAATATAATTTTTTTCCTGAAACACCATGTGCAATTTTTGAAATTTCTTTCAATCTAGGTTTCCTGGTTTTTCTCTATGTATCTGCATTAATTATCGTGATATCACTGCCCATATCCAATTGTAACTCGATATTCACATTATTCATTTTTATGGACTCAAATTTTCTTTTCTGGGCCTCGCTTAGAATTTTTGTTGACAGTACTTTCTTACCAGAATTTTGTTCATTTGACCTTTCTTTTGTTTTGTTCTACAATGTGAGCTTTTATGTCCAATTTTCCCACACTCAAAGCATTTTAAATTTTTGAAAGGACAGTTACCTTTAAAATGTAAGCCTCCACACCCATAGCATGGATTGGGTCTTGACATTTGTTTTTCTTGTTTTTTGTCCATTACAAGTCAACATGCATAAATATGAGAGCAGTCTTTTTCTTCAGATTTATCCATGTCATGTCTTAAATTTATCCACGTCATGTCTTAAATTTATCATCCTCTGGCATTCTTCTGCTACTGCCTGTAGAGTTAATTTTTGGTCCAGTTCAAATTTTGTGAATATCCAGAAACATATATCTGCATCTTTGCTTGTAATTAGCCCCTCAACAAAAATTCAGCATATAAACATGTCTGATGTTAGTTCATTCACCGTAACAACCCATGTAATTTGCACACCTGTATAATTCATGCAGGTGATTTTCAGGATAAAAATTGTTTAAAAAAAGCTTCTACTTGTGTAAAATTTGCACCCAAAAGGTTTCAGAATTGCCAATATGGCCAGGGGAAAAAGGTTTTCAGTTTAGCTGTATTTAGCATAATTTCACTTATGATTAGATTTAATTAAATTTTCATTAAATAAAAATGATTTCTGTTTAGCAGGTATTACATTGAAAGCTATTAAATTACGAAGTGTTTGTGTTCATCATCATCATCATCATCATCATCATCATCATTTAACGTCTGTTTGTTTATAATAAACTTTATTTTACATTTCTTGCCCACAAGAGATTATGTCTGATCTTTAGCATACTTCTGTATGTCTTCTCAAATCACGATCACAGGAATAGTTGTTAATTCTTATCAACAAAAACAAAGCTGATAAATACACACAAGTATTTAAATGAATTGGTAATTAAATAAGTTTAATTACCAATAAACATCAGCTTGGATGACACGTTACTCAACTGACAGAAGAAGGTGACCAATCAAGCTGATTATGTAAACAGAATTCTGATTGGTCGAAAGTGTCTTCTTGTCTCAAGCTCTGATTTTCCACCTATTCTTGTCAGAACCTTTGATACGGGGTTTCAAAATTTTAATCCCTTTCACACTTATAAAATGTCAAGCAAACTTTAGAATTGTCATTACCGTTTTAGCCAGGAGACCAAACTGATAGTTTGGTAACCTGCTAAAACAAACATTAAAAATTGAAAGGAGAAAATAAACAGCTTTGCAAGTTTAACTCGGTGTTTGTTGAACAAAAGAGATGCGAAATTTAAGAAGAAACCTGTTAGAATATACACGTTTGTGAGGAGACATAAACAAGAATAACTAAAATCTACTATATCAAAAGAACTGGTAATTCATACATTACAGGTGTTCTATGAAGAGAGCATAAGATTGCTGCATAATTCAACATGAATGTGAAATGACATTAAACATCATATAAGGTAAATGAAGGTTTCTGTAGGAACGCTAAGTAATATTCACTTAGTGAGTTTGCATGCGCAAGGATGAATTATGATGTTGTCATCAGCATTAGATGCATAAGAGCTGGTAGCAGTGATGTTGGCAGTGATGAATTTTATTGTCCTAATGTGGAGAAAGCGAGCAGTAGCTTTCTGGAGGCAAACACAAGCTAGACTTCTTAAACAGAGAAAGATTGATCTATTTAAGGAAATTGCTGGGCTCTATTGCGATAGGTAGAAACTCTAAGCAATGTAAAATATGGCCTGAACTGTGATTATCAGCATGAGCATCAAACTTCAAAAATTAGTTAACCATTTAATGGTTTTAGTAAATTTATACAGAAAATGTAAGCATTATACTGGCCAGCATAAATAAAAGTCAACTTCAGCGTATTTTTTCTGTAAAAAATCTATTCTGACATTAAATGAGTCCAGTTCTAGTACGAATGTTTACATTTGTATGTCATTTTTCAACAAAAAACACAGGTCACTTTGCTTGCAGCAGGCTGCTTTGGCAAAAGATTTGCCCTTTAAATTGGCATGTCAGAGAAAACATTGACGCCTAAGTGCACTGAAAAAAGAATGGCAGAATAGCATTTTTAAACATTCCAGAGGAAATAGATGAAGATACTAAAAAAGATTATTATATATGAATGTATTTCAACAAAAACCAGAAGACTGGAATGAGTGATGCAGGCCCAGATCAAACAGTGCCAAAGATCAGTGTGGGGAATAAGCACTTATGTCACTCATGGGAGATGCTTTGGCACAGTTGAGGTGAGATTCCCAACTGAAGAAATGGCCAAAAAAAAGTGTAACAGCAACCCTCAAAAGTGAAAAATTGTGGCTAATTCTGAAATACCTCTGTCAAAGGGTTGTTAAAATAAAGGTAGAAGAGGTTCCACTAGAAGCATACACATCTCTTTACTGTTGGCAAGCTGTATTATACAGCATACAGAGCAAAACAATAAGTCCCTAAATGCACAAAATGTGAAAGGAAAATTTGTCTAGCACAGGAATGGAATTATGGACACATGTTGATTAGAACAGTATCAAAGCAATTCCTGACCTGATCAATCTCCCTAATGGTACACAGTTATTCATAACATTTGACGGCAGAAAACTGAAATGCTACATTTGTGGCAAGACAAAGGCTTTCTGCCTCATTTAAAAAAAAAAGGATCCCTCCACCTGCTGAAGACACATCTAACACAACAACAACATCAAAAGCAACAGTAGCAGCACCACCAACAATAGCACCAACTGCATCAGTGCCAAGAGCAGTAGCATCCCAAACAACAATAGCATGAACAGAAAGAGCAGCTGGAGAAATCTACTCAATAACATCAGCAGCAAATACCGGTACCACACCGAAGAAAAACAACATCACCTGCATCATTGCAAGTGAGTGAGGCCTCACCAGTCAACCAGATCACCAGCTTAGATATGAGTGACTGTGCAGACATGCCTCTCCATCTGCCATAGATTTCTCTGGCTATGAAAACTCATCTAATGAGGAAAACAGTTTGGGAAAACTACCAGAATGAATCCTGATGAAAGAGAAGAGAAAAAATTTTTTTATAGAAAACATAGTACAATACTGAAAACGAAGAGGTTAGAGGAGATACAGAAACCAACAAACCATCACACACTCTACACCATCACAATTACAAACATCTCTAACACTACAAGCACCATCACCATTACAAACACCCCCGACAAACATAGCAATCAAGACTAACAACGTGAACAGCTCTCTCAAGGCATCATCAATTACATGACCATCAACACAACAACAAGGACTTATTAAAAATACATTAAAAAATGTACAGACATTACTCTAAATTAATGCATTATACCCCTGCATAACATACCTATTCAGATAAAAATTATAAAAACAATACAACAAATTCAGAACAAACTAAGTAAATGGGCAGTTTGAAAGACGATGTGGGGAGGGCACTTGCCCTAATGGTCAAAGTGACTATAGTTTTGTGGGATCTCTTTGAGCTGCCCTAGAAAGTCACTTTTGGGGAATTTTTCATAGTTAAAATTTATTTTAACATTTTTACTGTTTAACCACTTCATTTTATGTAAGCTCACATTGTATCATCCTGTACCATCCCCAGTATTTTATGTGAGCCCTTAGTGGTGAATAAAGAAAGCATCATTATTATTATTATTACTACCATTAGCACCATCGTTGTATTCATTCATCTATATCACTGGTTAACAAGTTTTCTGGCACAAGGTTTATCAATGGCTTTTGGCTAATTTTAGGGTGCTGAATCCAAATCTGGGATCAGATTTTGTCTATTACATCAGATTTTTGAGATATAAATTCTTTTACTTTTGCTAGAAACAGCTATTTAATGCTCATAAAGGAAAAATTAGATATACATAGATGCAATTTTTAATGGACATATGTCTTTTTTTTAAACCTAATGAATCAAAACTCAAAGTTGTGGGAGTAAATGCACATTAGCATGTAAGAATTAAGCTTGGTGATAACAAAGTGAATTCTAAATCTCTGTTCATTGTGGTTATTCATTCTGATCATCTTATTACTGCAAAGATTCCTCTTTTTTGATGATCTCTTGTGCACAGCTTCTGGAATGTCTTTCATCAAGCTCCAACAGTAGTCTGTCATGTTTTGAGTCCCATTGGCTTCGGTAGCATTCTTGCATTACTTTTACATCTTGATGAAAGTGTTCACCTTGTTCTTCACTAACATCACCCAGTTCTTTGGAAACTCACTCAAGTGACTGTGTAAGTAGTGCAATTTAATGCTCATTCTACAGCGAAGTGCTTGCAAACTCAAGAGCAGCTCCTCCACAATCTTTTGATAGTTGTTAGCTTTCCTGTTCCCAAGGAAATTCCACACCACATCAGAGAAGGCATTCCGAGTTCTAGCCTCCACTGCATCATTGTTGTAACAAAATGCTGATCCTTGAGGAGTGTTCTGCCTTCTTCTTCTTGTCACTGAGATTTGGAAAGGTTGTACATATATATCTGGAGCAATCTCCATTGTGATCAAGAGCTTTGATGAATTGCTTCATCACAGCAAGTTTTATGTGCAGTGGGGGGGAAAACAATGTTTTTCCTATCAACTAGAGTGTCATTAATGACATCTTTATCACCTAGTATCAGACTGTTTCTTGGGTGGGTGGGGGTGTTATTCTTTTTTCACCCAGTGATCCTTTGTAGCCCTATTGCAGTAGCACAGAAAACAAGAGTGCTTAATGTAACCTACTTGCTGGCCCACTAGAAGGTTTACCACTTTCAAACTGACACAAATTACCCATCTATGAACATTATATTGCAACCTTTCCAGAACAATATTGATGTTGGCATACTCCTCTTTCATTTCTATAGAGTGTCCTATTGGGATTGAGCCATACAAATTCCTATTGTGAAGTAAAACACACTTCAAGCTGCTTTTAGAGCTGTCAATAAAATGTGAATTATATGCCAGCAGTCTCATATTGAGAAGAAGCTCTTCAATATCATTACAATAAACAGGTGATGTTGGGGGAACAAACACAGACAAACACACACACACACACACACACACACACACACATATATACACACATATATACAACAGGCTTCTTTCAGTTTCCGTCTACCAAATCCACTCACAATGCTTTGGTCAGCCCGAGGCTATAGTAGAAGACACTTGCCCAAGGTGCCACGCAGTGGGACTGAACCCGGAACCATGTGGTTGATAAGCAAGCTACTTACAACACAGCCACTCCTGCGTATATATTCTCTATATCATTTTGTGTATATTAATAGTATATAATGTAAAGTAATTATGATAAAATATTGCATAATAAGTTATATGCAATTATATATTGATCTTGCAGTTTCAATAGAATTAAATACTAACAAATGATATGTCTATTAAGTATTATATAGATTGTTGTATATTTTTCTGTCATTTATTGAGCAGCCAACAATAAGATTTATATGCAATAAAAATGCAAAACGTCCTTTCTATCTTAAATAACTCTTAATTTTTTTCATTCCATGGAATTTCCATGGGTCCTGCTAGTACTTGATATTAGAAATGCCTCAATATTATCAGCATTTAAAATTAACTTAGGATTTGCTTTCAACAATCAGTATCGTAATCATTTTAAAATTAACTTAATTCATTGATTTAAATCTTATAATCTGAGAAATCTAATGGTGTAAATAAATATATCAGTATTCATAAGAAAATTCTCATTTTGGTTTGAAGATTTCATAGATTGGAAAAATTTAATTCCAATTATTACACAGTCTGAGAGAATTCCTATTTGCTACTTTTTTCTATTTCTATTATATTCTTATGTGATCAAGTAATTTGTTTAAATTTACTAAATTTAAATCTTTTACAAGGAGAGCATTCCTATTTTACATGTAAATTTCATCAATATTTAGCTAATGTAATAACTTTGAAAATCTATCATTATCTTAAACTATTTTAATTTCTTAATTCTATCAAATGATAGTGTGGTGCTACAATGTCATCTTAAAGTAAAAGATGGATTAGATCCATCATTGAATTTAACATGTAGTCATCAACAACATTCTTTTGTTTTTCCTAAGCACAAAGGAGGTAAAAAAGTCTGAAATGTTGATTTTTTTCATGAAATGCCTTTCTCAATTACATCAGAAGTATCATTTAATCAAAAGTTTACCACCTTCATTACAACACTCACATTAATAACAACATCAACATTATGATATGAACTTGTTTCTCTCCATTTGTTCCGTAATAATTTTTAACTTAAATGCTTTGAGAAAGTTGCAAGCTGAACCAATACTGCCCAAACTAATATGGCATTCAGTGGTGTTTTACCAATAAAACAATAGATTTACATATTTAATGATGAACATTGTGATATGTACAAGCCTTCATGGATTTTCTGAGAATGCTTCAAATTGAATGAGCCATAAATGTAAATAATGTTGTGAAAAGTGTTGGATTCAATCTCTTTAAGGACAGAAATATTCTCTTTACTATTTTTTTGTTTTGTTTATTTAGAAAATCTTCTCCGTGGAAGCATTGCAACAGATCAGGACAGTCGATCCAGTTGGCCTGAGCGTAGCCGTGGTAGTGTGGTACATTTTCCAGATAGTGAATGTTCTGATGATGAAGATAGTCCTTCTGAGGTTAGTTTTTCTTATTTCGCTTAACAAAATTCTTGTATGGTTGACAAATTATACTTCCTTAATTAGCTCTATCTACTATACTCTAATCACTCTTCTATCAATTACATCCCCTAACTATCTTATGTCCTTCAACTAACTTTCTAAACTAGTTGTTTTCAACAGAGTATTACAATATTATGTCATTTTGTGTTGCTAAAATTTTTCACTTATTTAAATATTATAAGATAATGATGATGATGATTCATCAAAGTAAACTGGTTGGCTTAAGATACAGTTAAAATTCAGTTTTAAACTGATATGTTTATGATCATCCAACCATGATTAGCATGATTTTTTTTCTACCTTTGGGTAAGTAGTGGGAGGGTATGACTTGTCTGTGATGTTTGAAGAGCAAGTCCAGTATATGAGTAATTAGTTAATCACATAACAATCACTGTCTAGATTTGCTAATTGCTAGATAAATACTTTTTTAAGAGCAAGAGAAACACTAAGGTTCATTCATGTTGAGCCAAAAGTTTCATTAAATAGTAATTGTGAATATACATGACAAAGATAGGTAGAAGTAGTCATGAATTTTGAGCTCATCTTATTGCAAGCATTTCATTGTCATTTGGCAAGGTACTTGTTTATATTTGTTTTTGTTTGACTAATTAAAGAATAATTGTAGAGCCTTCTGTGAAATTTCTCTGCAATACTTATTTCTTAACAGAGATTGTATTTACTTATGAGCTGTTTTAGATTATGGAAGCATTAACTATCATTCTATGATGCTGCAGAATTTGCTGATCTTTGTACATAGCCATAGTTGTCCAAGCCTATAAGGTACTGGGCTAAGCAAAATGGTCAGTAGTTTATATTCTTGATGCTTACTCAGCTGTAGGTAGGTAATATTGGCTGGTTGCATTTATTTATTCCTCTCAGTAAAAGTAGCTCTGCAAAATCACCAAGTACTTCTTGGCTTATGGTGCTTAGTTCAACTTTTATAGATGTCAACAAATGGCTTGGGTCCCACTGATTTCATCCTATATGCTCAAATCTGCTATATTTGTAGTTTTGATCTTTAATTCACTGTCCTGAAGATGGACAAGGTTTTTGTTTATACAACTGTACCCCAACCTATTTCCAACCATGAAACCTGTTGCTCTACAAAATAAACTGCATAATTGAAACTTATCTCTCCCAAATTGCATCCCTCAGAAACTTCTTTCTCTCGTGTACATATATATATATATATATACATAATTAAAAAGGAATGTAAAAATACATCATGAAGGATATATCATAAACAATTCGTAATTATTTATGAATATATCAATGGCCAAATATGTAATCATAAATCTCATAAAGGAAGTGTGTATAATTATGACTGCTATTTCTAGACATGAAAGGGTTTTTGCAACCCTCTCCATTATAATTGTGATTTATTCATAATTATACACACTTCTTTTATATATATATATATATATATATATATATACCAGCTGGTAAAAAAGCTTAACTCCCAAAACTCTTTTTAAAATAGATTATCAACTGATTTCTCTATCTTCATCTCATAATGCTCTCCTTCCACAAGATATGGTTACTTCAGCTGTGAAGAAACCCATTCTCTTTTAGTTCAGAAACCAATTTCTTTATTTTATTTTAATATTCTTAATTCTTAACACTTCACTATTACTATATCTCCATAGGGTCACCTAAGGCGACATGGCACACCTCATCCCCGCGAACTGAAGAATAGACATGCTAAGCTGCTGAAAAAAGAAATTGATGGTCATGTTATACCACATGAAAAGGACAAAAAGGTAACATGGGTTCTAATAGCATTTCTTCTGGTTTTAGAGAATTTAGAATCTGGATTGATTATCTTCATAATACAGAAGTCATCAAAATTACAAACAATACTGATCATATGTACTTGGATTCACGATTAATGTATTTGTTGGGATGTGTATGCTACATCTAGAATGATACTTAAAGTTATCCTTTATTGTGAGCTTCTATTCATTCTACTCAAATATTAGTTCCTGGACTCCATTGCAAAAATGTCTTGAGGCAGAACATTAATGCCTTCATAATTAATTGAATGAGTGATAGCTGCAAATGCAAAATGATAATTCTGGAAACTGAAAATTATTTGTGGAGAATTTTCTGAAAATGTAGCTTTTTTTTAATATGAGATTATATATTGAAGACTGACAAATACATGGCTATTAGACTCCAAATAGTAGAAAAGAAAGGATGGGATAGTCCACCACCACAATGATGATGATAATAATAATAATAATAATAATAATAATAATAATAATAATAATAATAATACCAACAACAACGATGATGACCAAGTGGCTGAGAAGTCCAGGACTGAAAGCAGAGACTGAAGGTTTCATATTCTCGGCACACTATCAAAGTTGCTTACTAGAAACTACCTGACTAACATTCTTCAAAATGGTTCTGACCTTAAATGCAGATTCTATGACAAATTTGATGAAACAATAAACCATCTCATTTTGGGATGTCCTGTGCCGACACCAAACAAATACAAAAATCACCACAATAGGGTAGGACAGTATTTACATTGGAAAACATGTAAACACTACAAAATTGGCACTCCTGCTTACTGGTATGAACATCATCCTGAGTCAGTCATTGAAAGTAAAAATGTCATTATCCTCTGGGATTTTCCAGTCAACATCGATAGAACAATCCCGGCTTATCAGCCAGACATAATTATTAAAGACAGGGAAGAAAATACTTGTAGACTAATAGATGTAAGTGTTCCCACTGACAAAAATATATCTGTGAAGGATTTTGACAAATTAAGTAAATATGAGGACCTGGAAATTGAAATACAAAAGATGTGGCATCTTAAAGCAAGAACTGTTCCTGTTATTGTAGGTGCCCTAGTTATGATAAAAAAAGGGATGTCAGAAACATCTAGACAGCATCCCAAGAGAACCATGTCTCAGAGAAGTCCAAAAGACTGCTGACAGGTACTGCCCACATCCTTAGAAAACCCTATCAATTTAAATGTCTGTGTTGTATTACATGAAGATATTTTGCTACTGCCCCTGCCACTTTCCTCCTCAGACTTTCAGTCATACTATAACATCTCTTATCCTTCACTCACCCTAGGAAGCTGGCTGTGTCTCAGCAAGTGAGACATGCACTCACTCACACATGCATACTCATTCTCTCTCTCCTCCCTCTTTCTCTCCCTCTCTCTGCTTCCATCCATGCATAAGAGAAATCATTTTTATGTTTTTTGTTTTGTTTTTCTCTTTTTCTTTTTTGTAACAGGACCAATCCTTCATGCCACAAAGGGATCCACGCTGGCTAGAAGCTTCTGATGATTCTGGTTATTTAGAGAAAAAGAGTTTACCTCAACCTACTTATACCATACCTCCAAAAGGTAAGTCACAACTTAAGGATAATATCTAGGATACAAATATTAATGTTGTTTTGTCAATTTTTCATTATGGTATTGTCATTCTAACCAAAAAATCAAACAATGCTCACTTAAATGTCTGAAAATGTAAATGTCTATGGCAAAGATTAAGGGCGCAGTTCACTGAGCTGTAAATTGTTATCTTGGGAAAATAGTTTATTAATTCAACCAATATCATAGGCCCTGCATAATTTATGTTTTAATATGCTGCATTACTTTCCTGAAATCCTATGGGCATGTCACGTGACTGTTTAATAGTATAAATAAGGTAATTTAGTCTAATGGCAGTATTGTTGAGTGTTATAAAGTTGTGAAAGTAGTTTGTAGTCTATGACTAATTCAAATTGTCTACATGATATATTTCATCACTTCAGAAGTCAAATTAAATCCATGACTAAGGTAAGAAATTCATAGGTACCTCATTATATGAACAATGAATATTGTTGAAAAGTATAAACTGAAGTTCATTTCCTCTACCTTCAACTATCAGCTGATCAAAAATTCTTTATTCCAATTATCTAGAAAACAATATATCTAAGCAAGTTGGGGAACAAAGTTATGTCTCTGTGCCATATATGTCTACAAAGCCTGAAGAACCAGAAGAATTAATCAAACTTGAGCCAGAAGAAGTTGAAGATACTATACCGAAGGAATGTCAACCTCTTTTGCTTTCTGAAACTTTAGTTTATCCAGAGGCCATTAGAAAACCTCCACAGATGCTAACACCAGGTGACTCTGATGACATAGATTCCTCTTCGGTTGAAAGACCAGCTACTAATTTAGAATCTGATGGAGGTTTTGCTGAAAATGAACAAGAAAATGGTGATATTGGAAATTCAGAAAATGATTATGCTGATGATGAGGTATGGCATCTGTTTCTTCATTAAAACATTTTCAATTAACTTTTTAATTAAGAAAACAAATTCACATTCCCTTTTTGAGTAGATGCTATGGTGTGATTAAACTATATGAATATATTCAGTGGGCACTAGTAAAAAAAAATTGCAAATTTATTGAGATTATGAACTTCTTCTATTCTACTTGTAAAACTCGTAAGTTAAAATAAAGTTTATTTAGTTCAATTCCACATAAATGTACTTGTAAAATATGCCTCTTGAACATGTTTAAATTACAACTGTAGGTGAAGTATAATGACTGCCTAGACTATTTGTGTATGTTTTTGTATGGGTTCAAATTTTTCAAAGGCCATAGTATTGTACTTCAAAGCTAGATGTAAAGCTCTGCTTGTTTTAGTTTGTCTGGTTAACAATAAGTTCCACTTCTATTTCACAGATGAATGATTAGCAATAGTAAAGGATCCAGTTACAAAAGAATTGCTCCAAATAAAACCATCTCACCCATGCTAACATGAAACAATGTAAAACTGAAAGAGAGGGGATATACAATGCAAATAACAGCGTAGATCATAAGCTAGTTACTGTTTACCACCATGGTAAACCTATCTCATGTTATTGATTTAATAATCTTAGCTGATGGGACAAACTTAGTATTTCTGTAAACTATTTAAAGTATTGCTTACATGTATTTATCTTCAATTATATAATATTGTTTTGTTACAAATAATTTCTTTTGTTTCATTCTTCTTCTTTGTTGATAATTAAATCTGTAGCTTATTTAATCCCATTCAATAAAAATTTTGTAGTTTTGAAAATGGTACCATTTTGAGAAAACAAAGCTAAAATTTTGACACTGCTTGTTTGTTTGTTTGTTTTCTACATTGACTTCTTGCTTAAACACAAAGTCACAAATTTATAAGGAGAAGAATGAGCTTATCTGGTAATTGTATAGCCACACTTGAAGACCAACATTTTAAAGTAACTTATTAGTTTTGTTTTTTTCTGTAAAGCCTAGATTTATATTATTCCATTATTTTTTGCTTTTAATTTCTTGAATTGGTAACAGTTCTTTGACTGATTATGTTGTGAAAATATAAGCCTTGCAACTATTGTAACTGATGGATGAAAAACTGTTTGTGGGTTAGATTTGTAGGAGAGAATAAGTATTTGGACCTGCCATCCATTCTTTCTATTAAGTCTTTTTATTTACCGAGTGGTTATATCAACAATATACATATATATCTGGTATTTAGCTATTCTTTGTTCAAATCCTGCTTGAGATCATATTTAATTTCACTGCTTCAGTGTTGATAAAACTAAATTCAGTAATGTACTAAAACTAATAAAGCAGGAGAAATAGTAATGAATTAAATTAAATTTCTTACAGTTTTTAGTTTTGTCCCTCTACAATCCAAGTTCAAATCATTCTAAGATTGATGTTACTTTTAATCTCTCCAGGATTAAGAAAGAACTATTAACTACTGAGCGTAATTAATTGACTGCACTATTCCATTTCAATTTTGTGACTTTGTGTTAATGTGGCGACGTTGTTGTTGTTGAACAACAACAACAACAGAGAGTAAAGTTATGTTCTCTGCAAACCAAGTCTGTATCTCACTTTTGAGTTCTGGTTAGAAACATTTCACTTTATTTGTATTGCTGTGTTGGAAACACCGTGAATATTACACTCCAACTACCTTCCATAAAAATTCTCAGGTCTCATGCATCTGTAGAAAGTTATCATCAAAGCCAACATTGACATATTGATTAGCAGAATCCTTAAAGTATCAAACACAATACCTTATGGTATTTCTTTCCAGTTATTTATGTTTTGAGCTCAAATCCCACTGAGGTCAACTTTGCCTTTCATCCTTTCAGGGTTGATAAAATAAAGTACCAGTCAATTACTGGAGTCAATGTAAATGACTTACTCCCCTTCAAATTGCAGGCCTTGTGCCAAATTAGAAGGAATTATCATCATCATCATCATCATTATCATCATCATCATCATCATCATAAAAATTTAGAAGTAAATGTTAGTAACCATTCAAAACTAATGTTAAGTTATGGTATTGTTCTTTAAAAAATGCCTCAAGCTAGTGTTTCAGAATTTGGCTTATAAATGATTATTGGTAAGAATTTTATCCAATATTATCTTAAGCAACTCAATCATGCAGTAATTTTAATTTTGGGTTTCTTTAGAGTAATAGAGATAAAGGTAATTTATTTACTGTAATATCATTTGGATTTTATTGTTCTGTTTATAATAATTATTAATGCTTTACTCTGGAAATATAGTAAAATTATTTTTTAGTAGTATATAATACTATCTATTCATTTTCATTAGTAACTGAAAATTGTTACAAAGTCTTCTCTGTAGTGCTGTTATTGGTGTTGTACAATCTAGGCTTAGTAGTCCATAACTTTTTGCAGCACGATTTCTATTATACTAACCTCTGTCCCTTTTTGAATGCTGGGATAGTTCCTCTAATCATGTTTTTCTTTCTCAGTAATCTGGCTCTGTGACAATGACATCCAATTTATAAGGCTCTATGTCTGCATGGTATAGCATGATTCTTTGGTCGTGCAAGGGTGTTCAGAAAATGAAATTGTTGAATTTAGTTAACTTTTGGTTGGTTTCTTTAATCCAATAAGGTAAGTTTAATAATAATAATAAACAAATAAACAAATGAATGATAATGGCTCTTTCTCACTGAACTTGGCATGAAAACCCTGTAAACTTTTGATGTATTTTCATCAGAACATTCAGTCTTGCACTATTTTGATTCCTTTTTGACCCTTCCATTAAGGTTTCTATTTGAATGTAATAACTTAGTTATGAAACTAGCTAAAAAAGACAAATTAAACAATTGTAAATAATTCATAAGTATTATTATGTAAGACACTTGTTTACATTTCCTTTGCATTCACAGTATTATTGTTTTTTCATATCAAGTACCTGGATGCTAGATAACTTTTCAAAATAACTCATTCTATCAAGTCATGAAACTAACATTGAAAAGTCTAATAGCAACAGTCATAACTTGTGAATCTTCCAGTTTCTTGAATTTTTTATGGCAGAGGAAATTACTTTATATAGTAAATAATTTCCATTTTCAGAAGATTATTTAGAATTATATAATTTGGTATGTCATTATTCTCAATATTTTTGTGTTCAGAAAAGTAGTGGTTGGTAGAATTGGTAGGACACAGAGCAAAATTGTTTGCATTTAGTTCATTCTTTTATATTTAAAGTTCTACCCTATTTGGAGATTGACTTCACCTTTCGCTTATCTAAGATTCATAAGATAAATACCTTTGTGACTTTGTACCAGTGTAAAAAATTATTATTGTTTGATTAATTCATTAAAATTGATAAACACATTAGGTATTCATTTTGCTGTCTCTTTGATTTTCTACTAAAGTACATTTCCTAAAGGGTTTCAATCTTCAGATAATGGATATTGACTTTCACCAATAGATTCAATTAATTAGTTTATATTTGTGTGTTTAACTCCAGGGGAATTATACAAATTTCGAAATATATTGGAAATATTTAGTAATTATAACTCTATTTGAATTGAAAATTCCTGTCATTAAGGTTTTTGCCTTTTTTTTTTTTACTCTACAATTTGATTAACTCATCCAATTTTCAAATTTTTAACTGAAAACTGATTTTAATTTTCTTTCTGTGGTTTTGAAAAATTTATTTGTGATTCTTGGCTATTTCAGTTACTTAGGTTGTGATGAAATAATAAATAAGCTGAAAAATCTATATAGCAAGGGAAATAGTTGATCCCTATTAAACAGTAATCCAGAATTTTTTATAAGATTTTCTTTTATTCTCTAAAGATACTTTTATAGATTGTAGCAAGAATGTAATAAACAAACAGTTTTCTTTTATCTTATCACTACCTAGAAAATGTTCTGATATTGAATGATATACAAGAATGTTTCTAATTTGAAAAGGCAGCTTTGAAAAAAAATGTTTTTATACATTTTCTTTTATCCTGAATCTGAAAGAATTCTTGGAGGACTTGCAATCCATGACTTTTGCAGGTTCTCCTAGACTAGTGATCATGATGCTGTTAATGTTCCATTTAAATGGTTGCAAAGTCAAGTTCCAGGGGACTGATGCATAAGTGGGGTATGACTAGGAATAGTGATTAGTTTGGGACCTGGAAGTTGAACACAACAAGGGTTATATTAGATGGAAAGACAAGTGGATCAGGAGTGCCTGAGTGAAGGAGGCACAAGACCAGCTTGCTCTGAGGAACAGTATTTTATTAATATATATGTAGTATGGAGCTATTAGTAATATTTATAGTTAGGCTGCCAAGTTTTAGAAGTTCCAAAAGATATAGTAAATTCACCCAGCAATAAAGTTCCCCATGAAAAATATTTTATCTTAGTGTTCTTTTGGAAATTCTTGTAAGTTCCATCTTCTGCTTTATTTCTATCCTTTGATCAAAATTTATTTCCTAATGATCATGTGGAAGCAGTTTTCCTTATTTTAATTTTTTATCTGCAAAATCTGCAGAGAATAAGAAAATAAATTACATTAAATTCCTTTGTTGCTAAATTTGTGCAATGATATTTTTGGGTAAGTACTTACATACATGTCCATAGGGAAATTTTTGTTGTTGTTTATTTTGGGTGGGTGGGTGTATTTATTTATTTTTTGTTTTCAGGGTTTTTCTTTTTTTGTCTTTGTTAGCTTTACCATTCTACTGTTTTAGTGCATTTGTGATGTCACTTCTTAAGAGTAGTTAGTGCACCATCTCCCCTAGCATGTCTGTTGCATTCACCCATTATGGGATAAAATCTGTCAGATCTTTCAATTATGATTTTTTTTGTTGTTTATATTTAATTTTTTAAATATTTTATAGAAAAATGGTCACCAAAATATTCTTGGTTGATAAGCATTCTTTTAGAAATAAGTTTACTCCTCTTCCATTTGAACCTAGTATTAGAAATTAATGATCAAATGAACTAGGAGCACTAGATCCTTTTGCAAATTAAACATATTGTATAATAGATTTCTTTAAGACTTTCTGTTATCCATTTGGCACACATGTACACACATATATCCTTGATCTTCCCAGTTTGTTTTAATTTTGTTCAATGGTAATTTGCTCTGTCCCTTTCAGAAATCTAATTGTAATACTAAATGCTAAAATGCATGAAGCACTAACATATATACACTACTTTGTGACACCTTCAACTATCTCTAAAAGCAAACAGATCAGACAAGAAAACTGTAATTCTCTTTCTTCAGTGTATCTTGTTTCACATAGTTGTTTCATATGACTTAATTGTGTTAGAAATTGTAGGATTTTTGTTTTTCACATGGAGTTCTCTCCAGTCATTATCTTCATTTGCATTCAGTCAATTATAAACGGCTTATTTCTCTTGAGTTTTTTTTTTTCCTCTTCTCCTTTCAAATCTTGTTTTATACACTATTCTTCCCTTGGAATTTAACAATATCTTAATAAATTTGTTTATTAATCTAGGATTGATAAGTGGGTGCAGATAGTTATTTAACTGGAGATACACCTTAAAATTTTTTTAAACAACTTCATAGCAAAATGTTTTTATTTGAATTTTACAGTATCAAGAGTTCTTCATTGCCTAATTATTTCAGGAAATCTGAACATTCTTAAAGAGCCTATAAACATTAACATTATTAATTTAAACTATTCTTTCACTGTCTAAATTGAAGTCATCTGACTTCAGTTTAATATGGTTACTTGAAGATTGTTCTGACCATTGGAAACCAAATTTCTAGCAAATTGAGAAAAGACAGGTGGTTCTAAATTTATTTTCATCTATTTATCATCATCATCCTTATCATCACCGTCGTCGTCGTCATCATGATCATGATGATCATCATCATCATCATCATCATCATCATCATCATCATCATTAATTATTATTATCACTATTACTATTCTTATCATTCCTTTTACGCTTTTAGGAAATCATATCCTAATTTCTTAGTCCTCATCCTGTGCAATGGCAATAGTACTTAAAGAGGGCCGTAATCACCGGTAGCTACCTGTCGAGTTAGTATTCACTGTTCTGTTATTTTGTACAGCAGGTAGATCCCCACCGCAGGCGTGTCATTTTCCCCCCTGAAATTGAGGAGCAGCCTGAGAAAGAAAATAAACTACGCCGCCGGGACACGCCACACCACTTAAAGAACAAGCGTATCAACGTGATGTCCTCGAAAGATGAAGCTGATCAGGTGCGCGAAATCCTAGCCCAGGCAGCTGCAACTGCCAAAATGGAAAAAATGGAGGAGAAATCCATCCTTAAGGTAGGCAGGAGCTACCATTAGGCTGGGGGTGCTTATGTCGAAGACAACAGGAAGTTGTGCAACCTTACTTACTACCATCGCTATTACTACCATCACTATTGCTACTACCACTGCTACTCAAAAGTAAAGGGTTGGTGCTGAACCACCTTTCCCTATCAATTATCTTGTTCCTGCACATGTTTATTTCCCTCGATTATATTCCATCCCATGACTACATCCAACTTCCATTCAGATATGGCTAAAATATGTTGTTCTAGAAATTATTTCTACTGCAAAGAAATTTATGATTTTCATCATTTTATACTTTTATTTGCAGTATTGTTTATGACCTACCAAATTAATTCCAAGTCAAGAGCATGTCTGTGACTCTACTAAACCCTTCTCCCTCTCTGAAATTTCTTTCATTATCTAGAGTATAAATAGGGTAAATTTGAAAGGTTAATGAAACACACAAAACTAAACAGATTTTCAAAACATTTTAAACATGTACACATTTCCTCATCTTAGCTTTAATTTGTTTTTTTAACAATGTTGTTGATGACTTTGAGGATCTTCATACATCGCAATCTAATAGCTTTTAGAATCCCTTCAAAATAAACAACAATTTTTACAATCCAAGGATGGGTGGGTGCCCAAGAATTTTAAAAAAATCTATTTTATAGACACATGTATTGAACTTATACTTAGTTTATATACATTTAAGTATGACTTTGAAATTCTAGTTACTGTGCATCAGATTGTATATCTTTCTACTTGATGAGGTGTACCTATTTTTCTGTTAAAAGTTTTCCTACATATCACATACAGAAACACACAATGTGTGCATAACAGCTTATATACTCTCACTGTAAATAGTATTATGCAATAAAGTTTAGATAGGTTACATTCAGAGTTCTCGGTGTATGTTTATACAACTGACAGTAACTACAAGATGATCTCTTCAATAGTGAGTATTGATGTAGAAAGTTGACTTATAGTAAGCTGAGTCTGCTATCTTATGTGAATTCTTGTTTCTTCATTTACATTGCTAATTACCTTTGAAAAGCATCAACATCAGAATTGTTCACTTTAGTATCTTCTATAATTTTAGATTGCTTGTGTGTCTATAGAAGGCAAGAAACATCGTTCCAATGCACCTTTCTTGAAATGCTAGACAGTTTCAATACTACTTATATTATGAAACATAAATATATGTGTGTGTGTGTTTGTGTGATTTTTAGAAGAAAACTCTCTTAGCTTGTATAGCTTGTGCATGAGGGCATTTAAAAATATTTTAAATCTATACAGACTTTTGAGAAACTTGGTAAATAATATACGAATTATTATGTGTTACGTTAAAATCTACCCTAGCTTTGAATTGGTACTCTCAAGCAAGTTAATTTAATTCTCCCAGTTTACGATATTGAATATATAAACTATTCCACATCCAGTTCATAGATGAATGATAAACTATCAAGTTAAAATGCAGTAGATGTATGGACGTTCAACTTCTCGAAAGAAAATCTACATTCCCAATATTTCATGAATTTTCTCACCTTTCAATCAATGTCTTTCTCCAACAATGCTATAATGAAATAGTATATTTAAAATATTCTATAGCAATTTTTAAAAATCAATCTTCTACAAAGTTAAAGAGCTTCTATCCAAAAAGCATCCCAAAATTGTGTTCTACTTCATTTAATATCTAATCCTCATACATTTTCTAGTCATCTTACACTGCTCTGTAAGATCTACATAAATGTGAAAAGGCAAGAGAAGTGGGCTGGGCTGAATTGATTAGATACAATTTCATTGGTAGAGGATGAAATTGTACATACCTTTTTTTAACCATTTTCACTGGCAGCCTACTTGTACATACCTTTTTTGGCATCTAAATTTAGATATCTTAGAAATGGTCAAAACTCAATACTAAATGAAGAACTACATGTGAAAAAGAAACCTGTCTGTAAATCAGTATTGATAACATTCATGCCAAATTAAGGTGCGCCCAACTTAGGCACTGTGTGGGATTATATCTAATGTTCTTTAGACTCATAGAAAAAATACTACAAGGACTAGTCATGCACACACTCATTCAGCATACTTGTAGTGAATGTGTGGACAAACTACATGTGTTCAAAGCTCATTTTAGGTAATCTGCCACTAGTCAAACTGTAATGTCAGTGTGTCCCTTATTCTCTAAGAAGTGGGTGTAAGATCTGATGTTTAGCTTTAGTTTTATGGCTCTAAACATATAAGTCAATTTCCCTATGAATGGATTATCAGTTTATATCAGATAAAATTCCAAGAAAACTTGGTACCTATTTCAAATGGTTAGGAAGACAATTTATGTAAAGATGCCTAGAGTTTATAGAACTTTTTTGTTTACATTACTTTCGTTTACATTACTTTGGATCTTTTTTTTTTTTTGTACATATTTTGAACCCTAGTCTTTCCTCATTGATCTGTAGACAAAATATCTTAAAGTTATTGTTACAGCAATGTTAATAAATACAGCTTTTACAAATGATTCAAAGCTTAACAATTAAAATGTTTTCCAGTTGACACACTACTTCAACAAGCAAATTTACTTTGTTCAACTAGCTAAGTTAGAGTTGTCACTTCTACACCATGTTTGATAGTGAAGAAACAGTGTTAGATTTCATGATATATGCAGATTGATCCAACAATCATATTTTATTTTTTAATGAGAAGTTAAAGATTTTATGCAGTTGAGATGATTATTTCAAATTCTAAAACTGTTGTTGGGTGTCAACTTCATGGTTTATCCTTTGCAAAGTAAATGAGGATGAAATCATTACCTTCGATGTATAAGTGTTGATTCAGTTTCACTGCCTTTCAAAAAAACTAACCTAAAATGTATCTAGTCCAGGTAACTCCTAGTAATTAAGCAAATTTTGAGAATGTTTCTAGAATCTTCTCTAGTATTTAGCTTTTCCTTCTGTCTCTCTCTCACAAAAAACCCCTTCTATTAAAACATTCTAATAACCAGGCATGCTTTTGTTTTATTAACTTCATTTATTATACAGTGCTATCACATGCAAGTACCTCTTTGTATATATTTCTATAAAATTGTTGTTTGTGGAGTAAAGTTTAGCAGCCCAAAATCTAACTTATACATTTTTCACTACACAACCATTTTTTTTGTTCTCTTTCCTTAACCTCCACCCATCACTAACAATTTCTTCTGCGTGAACATTTATTGTTGTCATTGAACTATTAACCATAGTCAATTAATAAACTAAATGAAAAAAGTAGTTGAGGTAAATTATAAGTAAATCACATAAACACTTAAACTGAAAATAATTTAATAGCCATTAAACCGTAGCTTTCTGTTCATTTATTTAGTTTTTATGGTTTTGTTCTTTTATTCCTAATGTTTTTAAACTAGTTAATTTTAAGTAATTGTCTTTTTTCTTTCTTTCATTTTTTTTCTTTTCATTTTATTGCACATTTCTTGCCACTCATTGCTTTTGTTCTTGTCTTTCACAAATCTTACTTAAACAATCTGAATAATTTAAATGAGTGAATTTTTTTCTTTTTTGTATGCATAATATACATCTTTTCTTTTAATGCATGTGTGTGTGTGTGCATATCTGTCTACTTCATGGTTTATATATTAACACTGCCTTCCTCTATTAATTGTTCAGTTTAAACCTCAGATTAGGTTGCTTTTCTAGATCAATGCGTAATTTTTTAACATCTGTTCAGCAACTAAAATGTTTATTTTTCGCTGTGGCATTAAAAATGATAAAAATAAATAATTTTTAGATTGCATTTTCTTCCCAATAATTCTTTAACATATAAACCACTGAAAAGTATTCACTTTAATCTTCTGTTGTCCTCCAATCTGTTAAATTAAATCTTTGCATGGTACTATCCCAAGCAACTGTCCTTGTCCCAGTGTATAAAATTTTCATACTTTGCAATATTATTGCATTTTAGTGTTAATAATAATAGTCTTTTCTACTAAAGGCACAAGGCCTGAAATTTGGGGGGCAGGGGACTAGTCGATTACATTGACGTCAGTGTTTCACTGGTACTTAATTTATCAACCCTGAAAGAATGAAAGGCAAAGTTGATCTCAGCGGAATTTGAACTCAGAACATAAGGACAGACAAAATGTCGCTAAGCATTTTGCCCAGCATGCTAATGATTCTGCCAGCTCACCACCTTCAATAATAATAATTATCCTTTGTACTGTAGGCACAAGCCTGAAATTTTGTAGAAGAGGACTAGTCAATTACATCAGCCCATGTTTCACTGGTATTTATCAACCCTGAAAGGATGAAAGGCAGAGTCGACCCCTGCAGAATTTGAACTCAGAACGTAGTGATGGGTGAAATGCTACTAAGCATTTCATCCAGCATGCCAATGATTCTGCCAGCTTGATGCTTGAATAATAATAATGATATTAATAATAATAATAATAATAATAATCTTTTCTACAAAAGGCATAAAGCCTGAAATTTGTTGGGAAGGGACTAGTTGATTAAATCAACCCCAGTGTTTCACTGATACTTAATTTATCAACCCCAAAAGGATGAAAGGCAAAGTCAACCTTAGTGGAATTTGAAGTCAGAACATAAAGATGGATGAAATGTCACTAAGCATCTTCCCTGGAATGCGAATGATTCTGCCAGCTTGCTACTTTAATAATAATAATAATAATAATAAACTAAAACTAGAACAGCAACGGACCATGATAAAACGATGGCAAGAAAAGCCCCTACATGGTAAATACTGGGCTAAACTAAATGCGAAAGAAATAGACAGAGAAAAATCCCAGCAATGGCTGAGAAGCTCAGGACTCAAAGCAGAGACTGAAGGATTT
>NC_068983.1:92237094-92240571 GCF_001194135.2 Octopus bimaculoides
ATCAATACCAGCAGATGACAACGTTTCTCGAAAAGAAATGGAAAAACTTTCAAAATACAAAGACCTGGAAATAGAGATAACTCGAATGTGGAGTCTAAAAACAGAAACAATTCCTATCATAGTAGGTGCCTTAGGTATAATTAAAAAATACTCAGACAAATACATAACAAAAATACCAGGACTTACAAATATATGTAACATACAGAAAATTGCACTACTGGGTACTGCACACATTCTACGCAAAACACTTTCAATACAGTAAACATAAAAGCACCACAGCAAACCACAGCACATACCCAAGGCGCACAGAGCTGCGCTCGGTAGTGAAGTGAAAGCACGTTATAAAAATAAAACTACTGAACAATAATAATAATAATGATAATAATAAGCTAGCAGAATCATTAGCATGTCAGATAAAATGCTTAGTAGCATTTCTTCCAGCTTTATGCACTGAGTTTAAATTCTACTGACTGCCTTTCATCATTATTTTATCAAGGTTGATAAAATAAGTACCAGTTGAGCGCTGGTCGATGAGTAATTAACTAACGCCCTCTCCCTAAATTTCAGGTCTTCTGCCCATTGTAGAAAGGATTATTATTATTATTATTATTATTATTATTATTATTATTATTATCATTATTAAGGTAGTAAGCTGGCAGAATCGTTAGCATGCTGGGTGAAATGCTTAATGGTATTTCATCTGTCACTATGTTCTGAGTTCAAATCCCACTGAGGTCGACTTTGCCTTTCATCCTTTCAGGATCGTTTAAATAAGTACCAGTTATGCACTGGAGTTGATGTAATCAACTAAATCCCTTACCCAAAATTTCAGATCTTGTACCTACAGTAGAAAGGATTATTATCATCATTATTATTGATTACATCTATATAGTGTTTTTATTTTTTTAGTGTCATTCTAACCTGCATACGATGCATGATTTGCACTAAACAGCAGTAACATCTAAGCTAGAGGAGCAGGCCAAGTTTTAGGCTGAGATATTTGGAACGTGTCACTAATTACAGGTTGATAGAGTATTTTGCCTAATAAGTGGTTGCTTCCTTGTAGCATTTTAAATTTTGTTTGGTGCACTTCCAATATAAAAAGATTCAAATGATTGTTTCAGTTTTCCTGTCTCTAATAAATTTGGCTTTACTGAAATACATTGATCGCAAACTTAAATAGTTCTAGTCTAAGCACATCTGGGAAAGTATCTCTTCTATAGAATGTATATCTTACTAAGATGACTATTAGCATTTCTTTTGTTAGTGCTATTATTTTAGGCATATATCATGAGGTGGTGCAGGATGTTGGGAAGAATGAATATTCAACTATTTGGCAAGGTATATTTCAGGATTGGTAGCTTCATATTATCTTCATCTTCATCAGTAAACATTTTACATAAATTCCAGTCTTGATATAGTAGCAGCAATAATATTAGGCTGACACTGATCAATAATCATTCCCCAAACTACTTCATTGATTCACAGATACATATATCCTTTAACACATAAAAGCAAGTGTAACTAATTTCTTTATCAAGATTCTGTCTAACCTTGCAGAGAATTAAGTTAATAATGCTCTTTTTATCAGTAACTTAGACCTTACTTTCAAAACTAAGTTTACTATTTCAGCATGTTTTTAAGACTGACTGATAGTCAGTTTTACGAACATCTTGGAATAGAATGTAAAGTACTCCATAGGGAAGAGAGATTTTCTTTTGACATTTATTTTCAAAACCTGAATGTCATGGACTTGGCTATCACTCCCCAATTACCAGAATTGTAAGTGTGTAAGAGATAGACATATGCTCACACATTCATATATCTCTTTTAAAATGTTAACTATGCACTTGAAAGGCTGCAATATAATCAATCACACATAAAATAA
Source organism: Octopus bimaculoides (assembly GCF_001194135.2). Lineage (NCBI taxonomy): Eukaryota > Metazoa > Mollusca > Cephalopoda > Octopoda > Octopodidae > Octopus > Octopus bimaculoides. Next base: position 92,238,983 of record NC_068983.1, read on the forward strand.
ATAGATAAAAACATTGGTCCTTAAAACAAACATGTAAATGATGTATAAAGTAAGAATTTTTACAACTTTAGCAAACAAATTTTCACCACCAGCAATAATCTGAACTGCTCTTGACTACAACAATTCTAACTCTACTCCAGGATTCATACACAGTATATACACTATATATACCTATATACAGTACACATATATTCATAGACCAGCTATTTACCTACTGACATGCATAGAACACTCAAATTCTCTCACCCACTCATATCTATACAAAACTACTTGAGATTCATTAAGTTGTTCTCATTCTAATATCCAACCAAAATACTTGTCCCTTTCACTGCCACACACAAAGCAATATATAAAGACATGCATGCACACACACTAATCTTCTTTATTGAAGCCCTCTCTAAAATTCTTTCACTGATCATTGTCAAATACTTTACATTTGGATAAGGATATTCACCCCCTTAATGCCCACTGATTCTAATGGTATCCTCTGAAGAAGTCAAAAGCTTCTTAGCATTTAGTCTTAGAAACATATATGTGTTCTCTCTTCCCATCAAGCAGAATTAGAATACATATTCAGCATAAAATTTCTTACTAATGTATCAAGTGATACCTAATTTACTACTATATTCTAAATGCATATATACATGTATGCAGATATACATTTTATGTACAAAAGTAACATTTTTTTTTCACACATTTATACTTAAACTTGAATTTAAAATATCAGAATTTCAAAGGAAAGAATCTAATTCTTTAGTAAATCTAGAATGAACAGTTTTCTCATATCAGTTTTTAAAAATAACTGCACTTGTTTGAATGAAAGTTAAAATTTTATGAACTATGATTATTGTACTTGTTTATGTAGGGAAAAATAGCATAAAAATTTCTTTTAATTAATTACTGTTTTACATTTCTTAGATTAAATTATTTTTCCTCCTCTTTTCTTCTTACTTTCTCTTTTCAGGAATCCATGTCTGAAGCAAATGAGAGCTCATTACTAAAGGATGTTGCTGAAGAAGAAGTTTCTCTGCATGTGTCACGAGCCGTTGGTCAAGGATTAGGTATCAGCATAGCTGGAGGGAAAGGTTCTACACCATACAAAGGCAATGATGAGGTGAGTCACATAACTGTTTTATTCAGTTTTAAGTTCTATTCATTTCATTTAGAAAAATCATAAATTGATTGTTGGTCCAATGGAACAAATTGTTGCATAACTTCCATTGTGGAGTTGAGAAATTAAAATATCTTGTCAGGAATCAATCTCATTGCCAATCTCATTTCTGTTTTTTATTTTAAGGGAGCGTATTGAACCGGTCCAAAAATCTACAATTTTTCATATCTCAACCCAAACACTCTTAGGACCAATGTGTGTGCATAAACCATTGATGTGTTTTGGTGTTTCTTGAAATACTAAATCTTTTACAATAGGATTCTATTCCTATCAAATATATATATATATTATACATATATAGTATTTATATATACTACATTGTGTGAGATATATATGTGTATGTATATATGTATGTGTGTGTGTGTTTTTATATATATATATATATATATATATATATATATACGTGTGTGTATATGTG
>NC_068983.1:92240581-92243799 GCF_001194135.2 Octopus bimaculoides
TATATATATATATATATATATGTATATATATATATATATATATGTATACAACAATTGCATTAACATCTACATACATATATATATTCATATACACATATAAATATATATACATAATATTATTAAAATTAATATGTATGGAAATTTATATCAACACAACAATTTCAAGGTAATGCATATTGGTGAAATTAAAACTGAACTGAAAAAATTTTAGCTGTTAAAAAACAGTAACAAAAAGAAACGCCAAACCAAATTTATCTTTATTCTTTAGTTATCTAGGGTAGTCTTCAGTAATCTGTAATATATAACACGGAAGATGTTTGTGTATGTGTGACAGGCCATTTACTTGATCCCACTTAAAATCAATATTTTTCATCCGATGTCATTCATGCTTGGCACATACATCACTTACGTTCTACAGATGGTTCTACACACTTTAGATTATTCACTTATGGAGTAATATGAAGTAATAGGGCTTCTAGGGTCAGAAAAACCTCCATTTCTGTTGTACGGTGACTATTGTGGATGAAGGAGGGGAAGTAACTCTTTGCGAAGTAACATTCAGAAATTCATTGTCTCCTTTACATTAGTGCCCCTTGCTACACTTTTGTGGTTGACAATTGGTGGGTTGTACACTACAAGCTGCTCTGCAAAACATTTCATGCATGCATCAACATAGGATTCTGTAATTTTCTCAAATCCATACATTATGTATGCAAGTCCATTACCAAAGGATCAGACAGAGCCATTTTTCAAATAAAATCTACACAATCAACAGATTTTACAAATGGTGAAGTGAATCTTTCTGAAACTGGATGATGCATATCCACCAATGAAGCCACATGGAGAACCTTAGGATTCCCAATTCATGAACAATATCAATATCCTCCTATGATTTGTCTCAGCGTTCATAGGCAGCGAATTTACTTCACAGAAGACAACCTCATTCAAGAAGCACTCTCATAACCTTCTTTCACCTATACAAAGTCAACCCCATCGCAAAATCTACGCAGTTGGATCCAGCCATACACAAATGTGACACAATCAGACTTGTCTACACAGTTCACCTCTTGAACTCCAGATGCTACCATCTGCAGCTCTTACTTCATGTCATTAAGGGAGCAACCTTCTTCGATGACCTTTACACAGTGGATGACCACTTATGCAGCACTTTCAAAGATGCCTGCTCCAAACAGGGACTTTTGGATACAGATGATCAGGCCTTTCTGTATCATTCTCTGCACAAACTCCAACACCTTTTTGCAATAATGCTGGCTTTCTGCAACCTGACAGACACACCTTCACTTTGGAATAAATACAAAAACTCAATGTGCAATGACATTTTGCTGCAGACTTGCCAAATGATAGGTAACGTTGACACTCCCACTACCCCTGCCATTTACAACAGAAGGCTTCTCTTGGAAGACTTGGTTATGGCAATTGAAAGTCAACAATTGGATGCTTATTCGCTCAACACCCCAGACAGAAATGAAGACGCCTGTCCCAATGGCCTCATTCTCAGAGAAACATCCTACAACATCCACAAACTCAGACAATACATTGCAGACAATGAGCCCCTTCTGAATGCCAATCAAGCTGACGTATATAGTTTCCTCCTCATAAGCATTTACACACCTACTGGCAAAACCATCTTAGATGCACCCAGTGGAACTGGAAAAACATTCCTCCTGAATCTTCTTGTGCACTTGTGGCATAATGGTGACCTTGCTATTGCCTCCTCAGGGATAGCCTTGACTCTTCTTGACGGCAGATGAAGAACACACTCTACCTTCAAATTGCCTTTCAATGTAGCACATCAAGAAAACCCAACATGCCCCATAATGCATTCTTCGGACGAAGCAACAATTTTGAAAAATTGCAACCTTATTGTTTGGGATGAAGCAACTATGTCCCATAAATGTTCCCTAAAAGCACTTGGTACGACAATGAAAGACCTTAGATTGAACAACAACATCATTGGAGGTGTAACTCTACTTCTTGCAGGAGATTTTTGACAAACTCTGCCTATTATACCTAATGAACACCTATTGATGAACTTAATGTCTGATTTAAAAAATCCCTCTTTGGTCGCGTGTCCAACTGAAACAACACCAACATGAGATCACTCCTTAAAATCAGCAATGGACAAATTACGCTGACAAATGGACACATTGATACTACCACCGTTGGCCACACTGTCTCCAGCCCTGATGACTTATGTTCTGCCGTTAACCCAAATCTTATATTAAATCAGATTGGCTTTGTGACAAGGTTGTTCTTGCACCTACAAATGCAGCTGTCAACACTCTTAACTACGACTTACTCAGCCAGCTACCTTCTCAAGCACGTTACAAATAAGTTGACGCCATTACCAACCTTGCTCAGGTTACATATTTTTCAACAGAATTTCTCAACTGCTAAGATCTTCCAGGACTCTCTCCCCAAGAACTTCACTTAAAAGTCGGTTGCCCTCCTATGCAATCTAAACACACTCACACTATGCATGCAATGGAACTCTCCTTGTGGTCAAACAAATAATGGACCACATTATTGAAGCCCAAATTAACATGGGATACAGCAAAAATGACACCATTTTCATACCAAAACTTCTGCTAACCCCAACAGACTGCTCCTAACCTATGCAGAGACTTCAGTTCCCTCTCAAATTCAGCTTCACCATCTCAATTAACAAATCACAAGGTCAGTTGCTGAAAGTTGTCGGATGGGACATTCGAACATCGTACTTTTCACATGGACAGCTCTATGTCAGTTGTTAACTTCTTCATCTATACTCCAGGAGGCAAAACGAAAAATGTCCTCAACAAAGTAGCCCTACAGTAGTTATTCCTCTACTGCAATTGTCACTTCAATGCCAAACTGTAGCCGTTAGCAATCGGACTTCCTTGCAAGTATTTCATTGATATTTTGCTTCATTTTCCTGATTGCTGTTAACAATATATTACCTTCAATGACCCTTCTTACTTCACAAACGCTGTTCGCTCATGAGCATGCTCTGACATTAATTTTTCTACATGCCATTATTCTATTTGTGTGTTTGTTATAAATGTTTGTTTTTCTTTATCGTAGAAAAGGAGTAGGTAGTAACTCTATAAGATGTACCCGGTGCAAGCTATGGACACATAAGAGGTGCAGCAACATCAAAGGCAGGTTAACTAGCAAGTTAGTTTTTGTTTGTGGCAGATGTTCATGTGCAATAAAGA
>NC_068983.1:92244747-92246235 GCF_001194135.2 Octopus bimaculoides
GGCACATAAAAGACACCATTTCGAGCGTGGCCGTTTTCGTGCGGGTGACACGTAAAAGCACCCACTACACTCTCTGAGTGGTTGGCGTTAGGAAGGGCATCCAGCTGTAGAAACTCTGCCAAATTAGACTGGAGCCTGGTGTTGCCATCCGGTTTCACCAGTCCTCAGTCAAATCGTCCAACCCATGCTAGCATGGAAAGCGGACGTTAAACGATGATGATGATGATGATGATGATGATGACTTTCATTGAAAAAAGCTTCAATACAGTTGTGTCAGGCATTACAAGAAAAATAAGTACATGATACAAAATGCTTCAAGATATAGGATCTCTACTGTTATTGCAATCTCATTTCATGAACTTTCATTTATTACTAACTGCCAAATTTGTGTTCAAAAGAATTTATTCATTACCTAAGTTACTTAATACCATATCATAAACTGCTAATGAAAATGGTAATTATACATTTTATGGTTATCGACTTTAAACAACTTAACTGTGGGCTAATTCAACTTAAACTGTCCACAGGAGTGCACCATTATGATAAATTACACCGTCCAAAGGATGAGTGCATTTGCTAGTTGTATATATTATTATTAATTATAGTAACTTATCAGTTATTATATAATAAGGTTAATTCCTATTATAATGTTAATTATAATGAATAAATAGATATTTTGTCTTTTCTTTAGTGGTTGTATATGTTGTTGACTATAATAATTCTTCAGTTATTATAAATTAAGGTTAATTCATATACAAGGATTTATTATATTATATAAATAAATAGGTAATTATTTATTGCGACGTAAAGTATCTAAGTTTCTATTAAGCATTCTGTAGAATTTTTACCTGTAGTTTTTATTCATTACTTAACTATTACGCATAGCATAGAATTTTGTCTGCAGTTTTTATTCTTTATATATCCAGTGACATCAATTTTAGTAGATAAATATATTCGTTTTCTACGTTGGGGTTTAAAATTTTTTTTTTAATATTTTTATGTAGATTTCAAATTCTCAAAAAATATGGAATTAGTATGATATTTTTTATATTTTACTTTTATAAACTAAATTAGTTATTCAATGACATTGCTTTTGGTTGAATGTATGAATGTCTAAAGTTAAATTTGGTTTGACTTTTCTTTTTGTTAGCATTTTTAACAGCTAAAATCTTTTTAGATGTTCAGTTAGAATTTCACCAATATTTATTACCTTGATATGATTGTGTTGACATAAATTTTTGTCCATATTATTATTAATTTTAATATTATTGTATGTGTATGTATGTGTACACACACACACACACACGCATATATATATGGTAAGTAGCTTGCTTACCAACCACATGGTTCCGGGTTCAGTCCCACTGCATGGCATCTTGGGCAAGTGTCTTCTACTATAGCTTCAGGCCGACCAAAGCCTTGTGAGTGGATTTAGTAGACGGAAACTGAAAGAAGCCCATCATATATATATATATATATATATATATA
>NC_068983.1:92247868-92250183 GCF_001194135.2 Octopus bimaculoides
GTGATAATTGAAGGAGTCATACCCAATGACTGGTGTAGCAGCACCATAGTCAACTGTTACAAAGGTAAAGATGACTCTTTAGATACAAATAATTACAGAGGTATCAAGTTGTTAGATCAGGTAATGAAAGTCACGGAGAGGGTCCAGCTAATTAGGGAGCGAGTCAGTTTAGATGAGATGCAGTTTGAGTTCGTGCCAGGTAAAAGCACCACTGATGCTATATTTCTGGTAAGATAGCTGCAGGAGAAATACCTAGCCAAGGATAAACCTCTGTACCTAGCTTTCATTGACATGGAGAAAGTCTTTGACAGGGTCCCCTGATCCCTTATCTGGTGGTCAATGAGGAAACTAGGGATAGAAGAATGGTTAGTGAGAGCTGTGCGAGCCATGTACAGGGAGACTGTCAGTTAGGTGAGGGTTGATAATGAGTACAGTGAAGAATTCCGGGTAGAGGTAGAGACCCACCAAGACTCTGTCCTCAGCCCCCTCCTATTTATCATAGTCCTCCAGGTGATAACAGATGAATTCAAGACAGGATACCCCTGGGAGCTCCTCTATGCTGATGACCTTGCTCTAATTGCTGAGTCACTATCAGAACTAGAGGAGAAGTTTCAGGTGCTGAAGCAGGGACTAGAGTCGAAGGGTCTTAGAGTCAACCTAGCGAAAACCAAAGTCCCAATAAGTAGGAAGGTAGACAAAAGACAAACCCCTTCAGGTACATGGCCCTGCTCGATCTGTAGAAAATGTGTAGGTAGAAACTCTATAAGATGCACCCAGTGCAAGCTATGGACACATAAGAGGTGCAGCAATATCAAAGGAAGGTTAACTAGGATGTTAGTTTTTGTATGTAGCAGATGTTCAGGTGCAGTAAACACTGAAAATGTGCAGAAAACAACTTCTGTCACATTCCAGGGAGAAAAACTGGACATAGTTGATAGCTTCTGATATCTGGGTGCGCTGAAAGTGTACCTGCTAGAATAAGAATAGCCTGGGCAAAGTTCAGAGAGCTCTTACCTCTGCTGGCGACAAAGGGCCTCTCACTCAGAGTAAAAGGCAGACTGTATGACGCATGTGTACAAACAGTCATACTACATGGCAGTGAAACATGGGCCGTGACTGCTGAGGATATACATAAGCTCGCAAGGAATGAAGCCAGTATGCTCCGATGGATGTGTAATGTCAGTGTGCATACTCGACAGAGTGTAAGTGTCTTGAGAGAAAAGTTGAACTTATGAAGCATCAGTTGTGGTGTGCAAGAGAGACGAATGCACTGGTATGGACATGTGGCGAGAATGGATGAGGATAGCTGTGTGAAAACGTGTCACACCCTAGCGGTTGAAGGAACTCATGGAAGAGGTAGGCCCAGGAAGACCTAGGATGAGGTGGTGAAGCACGATCTTCAAACATTAGGCCTCACCGAGGCAATGACTTGTCACCGAGACCTTAGGAAATATGCTGTGTGAGAAGACCCGGCAAGCCAAGTGAAACCAAAATCCAAGGCCTCTGCCAGGGATGTAGCCAGCCCACTTACGCGTAACATTCCTTCATTGGACACTAGACTCCGCTTGCGAAGACCTGTTGAGGCAAGTGAAATCAAAATCGAACTAAATTTGTAGACTGGCACCCATGCCAACGTCTCTTCATTGAACACTAACGTCGGCTTGCGAAAGCGAAATCGAGATGGCACCTGTGCCAGTAGTTCACTAAGAGCACTGTCCAAGCGTGATCGTTGCCAGAGCACCACCTATCTGGCTTCTGTGCCGATGGCACGTAAATAGCCCCATTTGAGTGCGATCGTTACCAACGTCGCCTTCCTAGCACTTGTGCCAGTGGCATGTGAAAAGACATTCGAACGAGTTCATTGCCAGTACTGCTAGACTGGCTCCTGTGCAGGCGGCACGTGAAGTGGCCGTTGCCAGTATCTCCTGATGGGCCTTCGTGCAGGTGGCATATAAATGCACCCACTACACTCTTGGAGTGGTTGGCGTTAGGAAGGGCATCCAGCTGTAGAAACTCTGTCAAATCAATTTGGAGCCAGGTGTAGGCATCTGGTTCACCAGTCCTCAGTCAAATCGTCCAACCCGTGCTAGCATGGAATGCAGATGTTAAACGATGATGATGATGAATATATGTATATATATGTATGTATGTATATATATGTATGTATGTATGTATGTCTGTATATATATATATATATATATATATATATGTATGTATAAAGAATAAAAAGTTTTGAACGGTAGAACAATGCACTATATATATATGTGTATATATGCATATATATATATGTATGTATATATGCATATATATATATG
>NC_068983.1:92250283-92250887 GCF_001194135.2 Octopus bimaculoides
TGAGCAACGAGAGGAAAAGAGAAAGAGAGGAAGTACGAGGGGGGAAAAAAAGAGATACATAGTAACAGAAGAAGAACGAGAGGGGTAAAGCAAGATATGTAGTAGTAAAGAGGAAGAACGAGGGGAAGAGAGAGAGTGGTAGAGGGAGTAACAATGGGAGGAAGTAGAAGAATAGGTGAGCAACTAAAGGAAAAGAGAAAGAGAGGAAGTACGAGGGGGAAAAAGAGATACGTAGTAGTAACAGAGGAAGAATGAGAGGGGTAAAGCGAGATACGTAATAGTAAAGAGGAAGAACGAGAGGGGGAAATATGTTCTCAGTAAAAATTTAGCGACACAACAGACTGTAAAAGGGCAAGACAAATGAAAAAATACTAAATTTTAAAAATGATTAACTTATGCATTTTTCGTGGTTAGATGATTCGGCATCTATTTCTAGCATATAGGAGTCCACTTTTGCTGGTCATTCCTCTTATTTTTGTATGTAATATAATTTTAATCTTCGGATTTTTTTAATATGCTAGACCACTGGTTTTAATTGATTAATATCAATTTCTACCCTTATTAATAAATAAATAAATAAATATATATATATATATATATATAT
>NC_068983.1:92250897-92254773 GCF_001194135.2 Octopus bimaculoides
CGTAGTAGTAACAGAGGAAGAATGAGAGGGGTAAAGCGAGATACGTAATAGTAAAGAGGAAGAACGAGAGGGGGAAATATGTTCTCAGTAAAAATTTAGCGACACAACAGACTGTAAAAGGGCAAGACAAATGAAAAAATACTAAATTTTAAAAATGATTAACTTATGCATTTTTCGTGGTTAGATGATTCGGCATCTATTTCTAGCATATAGGAGTCCACTTTTGCTGGTCATTCCTCTTATTTTTGTATGTAATATAATTTTAATCTTCGGATTTTTTTAATATGCTAGACCACTGGTTTTAATTGATTAATATCAATTTCTACCCTTATTAATAAATAAATAAATAAATATATATATATATATATATATATATATGTGTGTGTGTGTGTGTATATATATGTGTGTATATATATGTGGATGTATATATATGTGTATACATATACTGCAAAAAAAAAAATGGGGTGATACAAAAATGATTTACATCAGCCAGTAGACTTTCTATTATGTCTGGAGTATTATAAGAATAGATACACATCCAAAGACTGCGTGCTACGCAAATATATACTAGCAATAGTAATACATAAAAGATTAAAAGATCAGTTCCTTACAGCCATTTCTGCCAAGAGGCCACTATATCCTCCATGCTAGCTCCATCTCTTCAGTGTTCTGTAGCAATGGGTAGATAGAGTTTGGATGTTGAGTGTGCCTCGAGGCTTCATCAGAGGGTCTAAATAGCTAGGAGAGCTGATACATATAAAAGTCAGTTACTAATAGATACAGTATATTTTTCTTATTAAAGAGAGCATAAGAAGAATAGGAGCAAGACTTAGAGTGTGAGAGGAGTAAAATATAGTAAAATGGATTAGGTATAGGAAAGGGAAATAAGTCATAGACTTTAAGTGTTGCCTTCCAAGATTCATGTTATTTTGTCCCTTAGTTGGTTGGCTTCCCAACTCTCACAGAAATATGTATACATAACATATATATATGGGGTGCAGGAGCAGCTGTGTGGTAAGAAGCTTGCTTCCCAACCACATGGTTCTGGGTTCAGTCTCATTGCATGCCACCTTGGGCAAGCGCCTTCTACTATAGCCTTGGCTGACCTAAGCCTTGTGAGTGGATTTGGTAGATGAAAACTGAAAGAAGCCTGTTGTACATATAAGGGGTTTCTATGATTGTGTATAGAAGAATATATTACTCAAAGGAATTCTCACTGTTTTTCACGTTTTATTTATAATCTTACAATATTAATATAAGATATAAAATAATATAGTAAAAAGAAATAAAATGAAGTATTAATTGTCTATTCTTATTGAACAAATGAAATATTAAATGTCCATTCTTATTGAACTAGTATACTTTCTTGCATTTATGCAATCTTCAGGTTAATATGGTTGTGGTGACAGTTGTGTTCATTGGTTTCAACTGTGGTTGAGTGGTTAAATTTTGTCCTTTATATACATTCCTGTGGATAGAAGTAGAAGTTGCTTGGCTATTTTTTGAAATGATGTGATACTATTTTTCAGTGTTTATTTTTAGAAATGATGACAGCAGTACTTTTTAGATATTATTATTTTTTAGATATGAGGATAAGACTTTTAAACCTTAAATAAGATTATTTTTTTATCCTTGTTTGTTAAACTTGGGTTTGAATTTGTTAATAAAGTTCTTTTCTCTCAGTTTTCTCTTGATTTCACTCGGATTGTATGGTTTATGAAATGGAAATATATTTTCCAGCCACATGTTGCTAGATGGTTACTCAGCAGTATTTGGCGGACTTCTGGATTTTTGATTCGTTGTTGGTGCACACATGAGCGTTCTGATAGTGCATTGCCTGTTTGGCCAACATACAGTTCTTCACAATTCGGGCATTTGATGCAGTAGATGAAATTTCTGTGTTTGTAGTTCATATTTGCATTTGTGATTATTTTCCCCATGTTTGTGTTCATATATGGGCTGGTATGAATTAATTGGCATGTACTGCATCGGCTATCATTGGGTGTAGACACAGTGAATGGTTGGTCTTTGTTGCTAAGGTCAAACCTTGCCTTTGTTAATAACTTTTTTGAGCTTTTAGGCTGTCTTTTACTGAGAGTTATAGTTTGGTCTGTAATAATATTTCTTAATTCCTTACTTTGAGCAATGATTGGTAGGTTTGCTTTAGCGATATTGAAGATATTCTGGTGGCATGGATTGTTAGTCACTATAAATGGTATGATTTGTTCTTGTCTTTCTCTTCTTTGTGTTGTCATCAGTTGTTGTGTGGTTATTTTCATAGCCTGCTGAATCCCATTTTCTATAAGTAGTGACAGGTATTTTTGTTTGAGCAGAAATTCTTTCATTTCCATCAGGCACTGATTCCTGATCTTCAAATCTTCTACAAAGGTACAGATTCTTGTGGCTAAGCAGTATGGGATGTTATGTTTTGTACATGGTGGATGGCACAATTTAAAATTCAGGTATTGACGTGTATTTGTGGTGATGGTAGTGTTCTTGTTTAATTACTATTATACCTAGGAATGGTAATTTGGTACTGCTCGTCTCCTTTGTAAATTGGATGGATGGGTGTAGGTTATTCAGGATGATATTGAATTCTTCTACAGTGTTTTGAGATTTTGTCCAGATTATGAAGCAGTCATGCCTTTTCAATATATAAGTATCCCATCACCGAGTTTACATAATCGGGAGCAAACCTCATTCCCATGTCTGTGCCTTTAATTTGGATGTAGTTCTTTCCATTGAAGAAGAAAGTATTGTTTTCCAGAATAAGTCTGACTGACTCTAATATAAATGTCACTGTGAATCTGTTGGGAATTGTTTCTCTGTGTTTATCTACCCAGTATTAAATTGCCTTTATTCCTAAATCATGTGGGATATTGGTGTAAAGGCTTACTACATCAAAGCTCAGTAAGATTGAGTTTGTTGAAAGGCCTGAAAGCTCAGTAGGATTGAGTTTGTTTTGGGAGGATGTGACAGGAAATCGATGTCATCCCAAATGAAGCTGGGTATGTAGGTACATAGGGGTTTCAAAATAATGATGAAGTTGCTTAGACGATGGGTAGGGCATGCTGAACCAGCTATAATTGGTATAAGTTCAAAGTCTTTTGGATATAGTAATTTTATGTATTCACTTCCTTGTTCTTTTATTACCTGTTGAATATCTTCTGACTTATGTATTTTTGGTAAGCCATAAAAGTTGCTGGGTAGGGGAAAGTTTGATAGGCTACCAATATATTAGTCAAGGTAGATATTTTTGCTTTTTGGTGGGGTGAAATTTGATTTATTCCTTACTAAGGATTCTTTGGTTTCATTATTATTATTATTATCATCATTATTATTATTATTATTAGTGGAGAATTCCAAAAGTCGCCACCTACGACAGAATTTTTGAATATCTTCCTTTAGTTCATGGTGGTTGACTGTTGGTGTTGGTGTAAATTTCAGGCCTTTCAACAGGAGTTAGATTTTATCAGTCATTTTTGGAAAGATTAATTATTTTAGGATCTATACGACAAGTTGTTTTGGGTATGTTTCCTCTTGGAATTTTTCTTTCTCTGGTGTTTGTTGTTATGACATTAAAGAAAGATTTTTTCTGTCATCATTTCTAAAAATAAACACTGAAAAATGGTATCGCATCATTTCTAAAAATAGCCAAGCAACTTCTACTTCTATCCACAGGAATGTATATAAAGGACAAACTTTAACCACTCAACCACAGTTGAAACCAATGAACACAACTGTCACCACAACCATATGAACCTGAAGATTGCATAAATGCAAGAAAGTATACCAGTTCAATAAGAATGGACATTTAATATTTCATTTGTTCAATAAGAATAGACAATTAATGCTTCATTTCATTTCTTTTTACTA
>NC_068983.1:92254783-92256033 GCF_001194135.2 Octopus bimaculoides
TTGAATCTTTGTGTCTGTGTTTGTCCCTCTGCCATCACTTGACAACTGATGTTGGCATGTTTACGTCCCCTGTAATTTAGTGGTTCGACAAAAGAGACCAATAGAATAAATACTAGGCTCACAAAGAATAAGTCCTGGGGTTGATTTGTTCAACTAAAGGCAGTGTTCCTTCATGGCTGCAGTCAAATGACTGAAATAAGTAGAACAATAAAATAGAGTGTGTGTGTGTATATCTGAATATATATGTGTTTGTGTGTGTGTGTATATACATATTTGTGTGTGATTGTATTTATGTGTTTGTGTGTGTATATATATATATATATATATATGTGTGTGTGTGTGTGTGTGTGTGTGTATGTATGTATGTATGTGTGTGTGTGTGTGTGTATATATATATATATATGACCGTGTATATTTATGTGTGTGTGTATGTATACATGTGTGTATGACTCAAGCATTTCCACCCCATATCACATACATAAAAACAATACACCATCATTTTCTACAGGTTCATTCTTTCTAAGCTTTCTCCATTCCTTCTCTTTCAAGCTTCAAACAACTACTACATATATATGTATGTGTATATCTCTATCTATAAAACTCAAAATGTGTGTGTGTTTGTATGCTTTTTATGCATTTCCACATTTTTCAACCAACTTTGATGAAAATTTTTTTATTAAATGGCAAACTTACCCAGGCAGGTCACTGCCACATTACCGATACCTAGTGATACCCTCTTCTAGAAGAAAAATCGATAAAACTGAAGGGATGCCCCACTTTTTGCAAAAAGAAGGCAAAAGTTACATGCAAGAAAAGTTTTTACAGGAACGTCCAATTTTTATAATTTTGGTTTCAAAAGGACCATCATGTTGCGACATTTCAGATAAATATTTTGGCACTGCCTTGGGGCCTCTGATTCCCAAGAAAATTGCAAAAAACTTTGAAAAAAAAAATCGATTTTTCGCATTTTTGCGAAGTTACATGGTAGAAAACTTTTTACTAGAAAGTTCCATTTCCTTGGTTTTTACGGTTAAAAAAAACCACCATGTAACAGCAGTTCTATCAAGTATCTGTTCTATGTCCAAAGGCATTCCTGTGTGACAAGAAACTGCGAAAAACTGAAAAAATCGAGTTTTTTTCAAGCTTTGCATCTCGAGAATGGCCAGAGAGTCTACTTCTCCAGCTTTAATGCTGTTCAGCTGGCACAAGAACCCAAGGACACTGTGCTCACCACCTTCTTGAAACTACAC
>NC_068983.1:92256043-92260086 GCF_001194135.2 Octopus bimaculoides
TGCGAAAAACTGAAAAAATCGAGTTTTTTTCAAGCTTTGCATCTCGAGAATGGCCAGAGAGTCTACTTCTCCAGCTTTAATGCTGTTCAGCTGGCACAAGAACCCAAGGACACTGTGCTCACCACCTTCTTGAAACTACACACCAATGACCCCTTCATCAAGGCCTTCCTGTATTCCTAGGTTCCATCATATTACATTTGGAAAAAGAAAACACACATTTGGCAATCAAGGAAACATAGACAACCCATCAAGGGACAGCCAAACTTAAAATCTTCCCCCACCTTTGGAAGAGTTTACACAGTTTGCCCTTACCAACAGGCATGTTTTTACTTTCACTTACTGCTGCATGAGGTCACAGGACCAACATCTTTTGACAACCTGAAAAGCTTCAATGGTGAAGCTTTTGCTACATACCGTGAAGCCTGCCTTAAACGCGGCCTGCTAGAAGACAGTGCCCAGTGGGACGCAACAATGACAGAAGCAGCTACAATATGCTTAATAGCTCTTTGCAGTGCTACTGCAAACATGCAAACTCAGTGATCTTGTGACATACGAGAAATACAAGGAAGACCTTTCAGAGGACTACCACAACCAGTTATGAATTCTTGAACAGAGCATTAAGTACATTGAGGACAGCCTACTTACTGCTGGTAATAACCTTTCATTTTATGGTCTACCGAAAGCCAGCAGAATGGGCTCACACACACTACCAACAGGCGTTATTCAGGAAAAAGCCTACAACGTCGATGCTCTTCAATTATACATCAATAAAAAATTAGCTGAAGTTACTTCAGGACCAGCAGCATGCATACAGTACTGTCTACATTTCCATTCATGAATGCAAAGGAGGTATTTTCTTTGTAAATGCCCCAGGAGGAACTGGTAAAACATTCGTGACTAAACTCCTCCTTGCAAAAGTACGCAAGCAAAAGGGGATCGCTTTAGCTGTAGCTTCTTCCGGAATTGCCACAACTTTACTGCTTGGAGGTAGGACAGCTCATTTGACCTTCAAACTCCCATTCAATACTTCTGCGTCCGACTCAGCCACCTGCAATTTTACAAAAGATTTGGTCAAAGCAGAAGTGCTGCGAAAGTGCCAGCTCATTGTTTAGGACAAATGCATCATGGCACATAAAAGATCTCTTGAAGCACTGGACAGGACCCTGATAGACATCAGGGGCTACATTAGCCCCATGGGAGGCATTTCCTTCTTTCTGTCTAGGGATTTCAGACAAACTCTATCCATAATTCCAAAAGGCACCAGAGTCAACACTGTAATGGCTTGCATTAAGTTATCTTCCCTGTGGCAGGACATGAAAATTTTGATTCTTACAACAAACATGAGGGCCCAACTTTTCAGCAACAACTTATTGGGTGACTTCTCCAAGCAACTTCTCACCGTTGGTGATGGTACAACTCCCTCCAATGCAGCTGGAGAGATAGCTGTCTCACACTTAGGCACACTTGTAGACATTGTGGATGACCTTACACCTGCTCTTTTCCCCAATCTGCACATAAACTACCAAAACCTGAATTGGCTGTGCGTAAAAGCCATATTAGCTCCCCAAAACACATTTCTTTTGCAAAACTCAATGGAAACCTACTGCAAAGCCTTCCTGGAAACCTTCACACCTACAAGTCTGTGGACACTTGTGGACCAAGAAGAGGGCGTTAATTTTCCACAGAATTCTTCAATTCCTTGGACCCCTCCTGACTACTGCCTCATCAACTGCACCTCAAAATTGGAGCTCCAGTCATGCTGCTGAGTAACCTGGAGCCACCACATCTGTGCAACGGAATGCGGTTTGTGGTAAAAAATGTGCTGCCTCATGTTGTTGAAGCAACAATTCTTATGGGTTGCAGCATCAGAGACAACTCCTTTACACCCAGGATACCTCTTACTCCATCAGATAAGCAATACCCCTGTCCCTTGCATCGACTTTGGTTCCCTCATCAACTTTGCTTTGCCATGTCCATCAACAAGTCCCATGGCTAAACACTAACAACAACAGGCCTCCATTTAGGACCATATACTGCAATAGCTTGGAATTCAAGGGTCCAAAGCTATTTAACTCCTTGCCAAAACATCTGAGGGGTCTCCATGGAGTCGGAGTAGATGTTTTCAGGAAACAGATTGACTTCTTGCTATCCAAGATACCAGATGAACCAACATCAAGACAGGAAACTCAAAATAGGGCAGCGGTATTGAACTCCCTCCTTCACCAAAAGCCAATATGAGAATATGAGAGTCTGGCAAGCAAACATTATGTTATCATGGACAAAGACTATTATAAAGATAAAATATTGGAAATGTTAACAAACGAAACCTACTACAAGGAAGAACCAAGGCACTCAGAAAAAAGAATAATAAATAAAATCAGAAGGCTAATAAATGAATTCCAAGATTCTTTCACTGACAAGGAAAAAGAGTATATATGCAACTCTGTTATCAAAGAGAGCAACTTTTACGGTTTGCCTAAAATCCACAAAAGCTCCGAAATACAAAATGCCATAAATAAGCAGAAGAACCAATATGTAAAATTACTAAGACCTGCTGACCTCAAACTGAGGCCAATAGTTGCTGGACCTCAAGCACCAACACAACAGTTAAGTCATTTTCTAGATATACTCTTAAAACCTTTGTGCCCATTAATACCTAGCTGTGTATGGGATGGCATAGATTTCATCCAACACATTCCCCCCACTGTTGCAGAAGGTACTATACTAGCAGGTTTTGATGTCACTAATCTCTATACCAATATACCTCACAGTTTAGGCCTAGAAGCAATCAAACACTGGGTAGAAAAACATAGAGAACGGATAAATGATCGCTTCAAGACTGACTTCATCACCAAGGCCACACGTCTAGTGCTAGAGGAAAATACCTTTAAATTCGACAACAAAACATATTGGCAGATAAAGGGCACGGCTATGGGTACGCGATTTGCGCCCTCATATGCAAACTTAGTTATGGGATACTTAGAAGAAAAGCTCTATGAGGAAGTGGAAAAAACTTTTGACCAAGAATACAAAAAAACATATCATTAAAAAATGGAAACGCTTCCTGGATGATTGTTTCATTTTGGGGGAAAAATCGACTGAAGATCTAAATGTATTTAACAATATACTAAATGCACTTCACCCTTCCATCAAATTTACAACAGAATCCAGTTGCAATGAACTACCATTCCTGGATGTCCACATAAAAATACAAAACTGCACAGTCACAACAGACATATTTTACAAAAACACCGATACACACCAATATTTAAACTTCTATTCTTGTCACCCATCACAAATCAAAAGAAACGTCCCATACAGCATGGCCAGACGCATCTGTGCTGTAGTAAGTGACCCTAAAACGCGTGAAACCAGACTCAACGAACTGAAAGGCTTCCTTACTATACAAAAATACCCCTTAGGCCTAATTAATGAAGGAATTAAAAAGGCGATGGAATTGAATATCACCCAACTACGGACACCAAAGGAAAAAGTTAATGAAAACATGGTTCCGTTCATTAACACATACAGTCCTGGAATAACTAACATATTCCATGTCATAAAATCAAACTTGCCTATACTCCTTCAAAGCCCCAAGATGAAAACTCTGATTGAAAAAAACACCTTACGGAATAGCAGACGCCAACCAAAAAACCTTAAAAAACACCTCACAAGGGCAGAATTCAGATCAGAGACTAAGCCAGAATTCATAGTAAAAGAATGTAGTGATAGGAGATGTTGAACGTGTAACAATACCAACAACTACAAATACATAGAAAGTGGTTCCCACATAAAATTCAAGAACGGATCTATTTTTAAAATAATTGCAGATATGAACTGCAAAACACAAAATCTCATATACTGCATCACCTGTCCAAACTGTAAAGAAAATTACATTAGCGAAACGAATAACTCACTCTGCCAATGTGCAAGAATTCACAGGCAACATATCCGACAAGAAGAACTAAGAATGATTCCATTGAATAAACATCTGGAAATATGCGGAGACGGAAAGTTCAAAATCTTTCCCTTTTATAAATGTA
>NC_068983.1:92261310-92264518 GCF_001194135.2 Octopus bimaculoides
TATGTATATATATGTGTGTATATATGTATGTATGTATATATATATGTGTATATATGTATGTATATATATATATATGTATGTATATATGTATGTATATATATATATATGTATGTATATATATATGTATATATATATGTCTGTGCACACGTTTGAATGTGGTGTGTGCCAGAGGGTTTGCAAATCCAATGGGGGTCTTAAAAGACATGTTAGGATCCACAATGAGCAGAACTTACTTGCAGGTATTGGTAGTGCAAATCAGAGGTGCAATCTGTGTGGGTGTTTTTTCAAAACACTGTCTGGTTTAAAAAGCCACATCAAACGCCATGAAAGAGCTAAGGTGTAGGTGCAGGAGGTGGTCAAACTCTGTTTAAGGCGTAGACAACCACCATATATGTATGTATATATATATGTATATATATGTATATATAAAGATATGTAATATAATATGTGACAATTATTCGGTTGCCATAATAAAACTCTGAGTTTCGGATGTCGGGGCGGAAACCTGCTCTGGCATCTCGTCACTTATTAAGACAATCAAAAAATACTATAAAATTGACTGTTAAACAAAGGGAAATTACTATGTAAATGACCGTTATTAAGACAAATAAAAGGGCTATTAGAATGACCATTGAATAAAGAGAAAAAAACCTGAGGAGCGAAAGTAAAAATGCTCATAGAATTCGCGTATGCGCACATGTACATACATACACATGCGCATGCACACGCACATACATGTGCCTATATGCACATGCTCACTCATACTTGCATGAAACATGCACACCCACACACACGCGTATATGTGCACATATATATGCAACAATACACATGTACACATACATATCTGCACACACGTGCACATAACCATACGCACATTATATTCATATGCACATCTAAATACACACATGCTATATATGCGTATGCTCACTCACACTTGCATGAAACACATGCATGCACACCCAGACATATATATGCAACCATACACATGTACATATGCATACTTGCACACACACACATATATACGAACATGCACAAGAAAAATGCAGAGTGAAAGTTAATATACAGAAAAAGATGTAAAAATATATACAGCAATAAAAAAATATATACATATATATATATATATATATATAGAAAGAGAGAGAGAGAGAGAAAGAGAGATGAAATGCTTTTATGTAGGCACAATATAAAGAGCTGGTTCTATCTGTGATCTTGTGGTGTACCAAAAATGTAACAAATATTTAGCCATATGTAGACATGATCCAAACAGTTCAGTTCTTGAATTTAGACATGTAGCGGGGTCTAAGGTGCTTTTGCAGATGAGCCATCTTTCCATATCACAAAGACCGCACTTACCACTGCTGTTGGTATAAGGCTTACATTTGGCTAAGATCTTCTAGTGGATGTTGTAAGTGACACCTTCTTCTTTTAAGGACCATATATGACTGGGTAATTTGGTTGCTTTTCTTTTATCCCAGAGTCTGAAGCTCAATGTGTGATTGTTGAACCTGGCTTTAAAATTCCCCTCTGTGAGACCCACGTATTTCTTTGATGAAACTATGTCGTTAGTGGTTGTAGAGTCTACAGTAGCTTCATAAATGATGATCTCGGACATGCAAGCTTCATTTAGCGGGCACAAATTTTTATCCCTGCACGAACAGCTGGTTTCATATTGTTGTTTTTGTGTTGTGTACGATTATATTTTTAAAACTAGTAGTTGAGCTAAAACTGATTTTTAAGTTATGTCTATTGAAAAGCTTTCTGTAACTATGATTGATTGGAAGATGTCTATCTATAAGTGCTAAGAAATATTTACCTGTATTAAAGGTCACTTTAGGGGAGTGAGGGGGTGTGAACCAGATAGTTTTCCTATTTCTATGTTTCCTTTTCTTTATTATTGGACTGATAACGGGTGTATAGGTTATTTCCTCACTAAATCCACTGTCTTTTAGAGTATTATTTTCTATGACAACATTATTAAAAATGTCCCTATCAGAGAAGAGGCTAGAAATTCTTTTGCTAATGTTTTTAACTAAATTTTTAAACACTATGGTGGGTGGCAGGAACCTACATTAATATAACTAAGTCTATCGTTGGGCTTCCTATAAGGTTTGTAAATATTCTTATTTTAATCTAAGGATACATCTTGGAAATTGACAACTGCAGTTGTACTAAAACTGAAAGCTTTCATCATTGAGATAATGTCCTTACGAAATCGATATTGTGCTAGTCCATTGGTATTTGCGGTTAAAACTCAGACATCAACTTTG
This sequence comes from Octopus bimaculoides, assembly GCF_001194135.2. NCBI lineage: Eukaryota > Metazoa > Mollusca > Cephalopoda > Octopoda > Octopodidae > Octopus > Octopus bimaculoides. Next base: position 92,263,578 of record NC_068983.1, read on the forward strand.
TAAATGGCGAAATATACGTCAGGAAAGGTCTTGCCCAACGTATCGAGTAGGAATAGTCCAATGAGATCACATATGCCTGCTCCATCATATGACCCCATGCTCACATCGAAAGCACCCTCTGTATCAGTAGTCTTGACCCACTCTGTTTTCACTGAAAAGTAAAGTCTTTCTAGCATGGAAGATTATGTCCTTATCTTGTGTACTTGCAAAGGTGAAGGCATTGTCTAGCAGTTCCTTAGAGATAGAGGCATAGAAATTGACAATATCGAATTGCGTAAATCTCACTTCATTCTTATTCCTAATGGCTTCAAACCAGTCAATGACTTCTATACTATTGGCGCATTGTACTAACCTAGAGACATTTCTGACTTTTGCATTAATTTTTCCTAAAATTTCTTTACTAATAATGCACAGTTCTGTTCAAGCTGGGTTAATAAGCCTACATTTAGGGTTAGATAGGAAGTTCTTTTTATGGTCTTTAATGGTTATAAAGGCCTCTTTTTTTGGAAGGACCTCTATTTTTTTAATCTAATTTAAGTCACGCAGCAATGATACTAGCTTCTTTATTAATTTCATTTTGAATTTGTGGCCTAGCTTTGGTGTAATTATTAATAATTCTGTTGTGTAGGAGTCCTGAATATGTGTGGTTTTCTACAAGGTATAAGTTCTTGGTTTTATCAGAAAAAAGTGCCGTTTTTTAAAACTCCTTTATGTATTTGATACCTTTTTTCAGTTTCTGTTGGAAAGTGTTAAAAGACTTACAAAATTTTATTTTGTTCATGAGCTACAGTAGGTCCTCTATTTACATAATATCGAGGTCTCATTCATTCTTTTGTTGTTATAACATTACTATTAATATATATATATATATATATATATATTAGTAGTTAGCGACTTTGGGATCGAGGCAAAATGGGTGCCCAGAATTAGACCAGCTTGGA
>NC_068983.1:92268254-92276083 GCF_001194135.2 Octopus bimaculoides
AGGACGAATATCCGTCAAATGTAGATAATGTAAATAATGTATATATATATATGTATATATATATATATATATGTATATATATATGTATATATATATATATATGTATATGTATATATATGTGTTTATAAAAAGTGTAGGTGGCATACGAGTGGGTATATATTTATAAAAAAGAAGTTTGAAAACGCCACTATATAAGATAAATTTTAATTTTCTCAGAGATATTTTAGGTTTCGGTTCTTGAAAAAATGAGCCTCATCAAAAATATATATTTTTAAAAGTGTAATAAAAGAAAAGTTTATAATTATTTCTTACTAGTGTCAGCAGAGTCCACTTGGAAGCATTTTATGTGTGGGAACATAATGGCTGTCTTGTGTATGTTGTTGGCACTCCGTCGGTTACAACAACGAGTGTTCCAGTTGATCCGATCAGCGGAACAGCCTGCTTGTGAAATTAACGTGCAAGTGGCTGAGCACTCCACAGACATGTGTACCCTTAATGTAGTTCTCAGGGAAATTCAGCGTGACACAGAGTGTGACAAGGCTGGCCCTTTTGAAATACAGGTACAACAGAAACAGGAAGAAAGAGTGAGAGAAAATTGTGGTGAAAGAGTACAGCAGGGTTCACCACCACCCTCTGCCGGAGCCTCGTGGAGCTATAGGTGTTTTCGCTCAATAAACACTCACAACATCCAGTCTGGGAATTGAAACCGCGATCCTAAGACCGCGAGTCCGCTGCCCTAACTACTGGGCCATTGCGCCTCCACCTTGTGTATATGTATATATATGCATATATATATATGTGTGTATATGTATATATATATATATATGTGTGTGTATATATATATGTATACGTGTATATATATATATATATATGTATATGTATATATATATATATGTATATGTATAGCAATTGAAAAAGTTCATTATAGTTATAAAGATAACATAAACAAGCATAAAAAGGGAGAAAAGATGTTAAAATCAAAATCGGATTTAATACATACGAACAATTCAAAAGACAATAGAAATATGTAAGAAAACATTATAAAATATAATTAGAATTAAAGTCAGTAAGGAAAGACACATGGAGTAATAGGGAAAATTCAACCGGATATTTACAGATGAGTTGTAAAAGGGGAAAAAATGATGAGAGAGACGAAAAAGAAAGACATATCAATGTGTATGCAAGTCTATTTGTGTCAGAAATATATAAATTAAAATATCTAATAAACAAAAATACCCTACTAGTATCCTTCAATGTAGTCAATCTCTGTTCTAATATCCTCCACAGCCTAGGAATAGAGGCAATTCAATTCTGGCTAGAGAATTACTTCAATGAACTCCCACATAGCATCAAAAAAGAATTTTAATAGAAGGGCTAAAATTTATCTTGGAGAATAACTACTTTGTCTTCAACGCCAACTTCGATCAACATAAATTGGATACTGCAATGGGTATAAGATTGGCCCCCCCTCTTTGCTAACCTAGTCATAGAATATCTAGAAATCAGTTTTTATTGTAAGGTACTAGAAAAATATGGCAACCCATTCTCTCTCTACATAGAAAATAACTGGAAGAGGTATATGGATGACTGTTTCATTGTTTAGCATGAAAGTATAAAGAGATATGTCCTTGTGTGAAGTAAAGTGTGTGTGTGTGTGTATCCACGGTCATGTGTTTCAGTCTCCATTTGCGTATATGTGCTTGTCTGTTCATATAACCTATGTACTTACCTATCTGTCTGTATGTTGATCTGTTTAGTTATACATACAGACAGATAGGTACATAGGTTATATGAACAGACAAGCACACATACGCAAATGGTGATTGAAACACATGACCATATATACAAATACACTTTACTTCACACAAGGATACATATGGAGACATGTGTCCACACATATGGAGATGCGCATCCATACATACAAACATGGTACATAGTTGCAAAAGTCAAAAGTCAATAAGGAAGAACAGATGTGGTAATAGGGAAAATTCAACCAGATATTTATAAATGAGTTGTAAAAGGGAAAAAATAATAAGAGAAAGGAAACAGAAGATATATCAATGTGTATGCAAGTCTATTTGTGCAAAAAATATATAACTTAAAATGTCTAATGGATATATTTTTTTAAAAATAGTAAAAGATCATGACGAAACAGTGTAAACAAACACGTGTGTAGCATATATAAACATCATATTCACTAACAGAAAAATGCCATAGAGAGTTACACATTTATATATTTATATTGAAAACAAAAACAATATTATAATAAGCATCTAGCTAAATAACAAAACTATATTTAAAATTGATTTAGTATGTGAACAGTTATGGGTATGAAGCAATGAAAAAATCTAATAACTTAATGTTAAACGTCATAAACAGTGACTTGGTAAAAAGGAAAGAGCTCAACCACAACTGAGAAGGGAATTTCATGGAAAAAAGGTTCTTCTCTCTATCTGGTGGGCTTGATTGCAAAGGAGTAATTCACTTTGAATTGTTACCACCTAATGCAACAATCAATGCTCAAGTCTACTATCAGCAATTAGAGTGTTTGAACCAAGCTTTGAAGAAAACAAGACCCACTTTAGTGAATCGAAAAGGAGTGATGTTTCATCAGGACAATGCACGACCCCACACTGCAAAGATCACATCACAGAAGATCGAAGAGATTGGTTGGGAAAAAATTCCTCATCCACCTTATTCTCCTGACCTTGCTCCTTCAGACTACCATTTGTTTTGTAGTTTACAGAATCATTTGGGGGACATAACTTTCGCAAGCCAGGAGGAGGTCAAAACTGACATTTCAGAGTTCTTCGCTTTGAAACCAAGAGTTTTACGTTGATGGGATTAAAAAGCTTGTAAATAGGTGGAAGGAAGTCATAGATAATCAGAGAAAGTACATTGATGATTAAATATAACATTTGATCACTTGCTTCCTATATTCAAAATTCAGACAGAACTTATGGGATGACCTAATAGATAGATAGATATAGATATTCCTTTTATGTGAATGTGTTTTGTTACTTATATGTATGTAACTTCCCATACACATGTATGTGTATGTGTGTATATTTTTATGTGTTAGGTGTATACGTATTTATTCCTTGTGAATTAATAATTTTTTCGTTCGTATATTTTTTCTCTTCTTTCATTTTTTATTATCTCCCCTACACTGGACAAATTTTGAATTATAGATTTTTGAATGGAACATGTCTATATATATATATATATATATATATATATATATATATATTTTATTCTCTGTAGTGGTATTTATTGCTGTTGTGATAGTGGTTTTTTCCCTATTAAGTTTTTAGATTTTTTCATTGCTTCATAGCCATAACTGTTAACATTCTAAATCAATTTTAAATATAGTTTTACTATTTAGCTAGACACTTATAATAGTTTGTCGTTTTCAATATAAATATATGTAGATGTAACTCTCTATGGCTTTTTTCTGTTAGTGAACATGATGTTTATATATGCTAGACACACGTGTGTTTGTTTACACTATGTTCCGTTGCGATCTTTTTCTATTTTTTTAATCCATTAGATATTTGAAGTTATATATTTCTGACACAAATAGACTTGCATACACATTGATATGTCTTTCTTTTTGTGTCTCTTATCATTTTTTCCCCTTTTACAACTCATCTGTAAATATCCGGTTGAATTTTCCCTATTACCCCATGTGTCTTTCCTTACTGACTTTTATAAACTTTTGTTGTTGTTCTTCCTTAAATTCTTCACACTGATGAGAATGACAATGCATAACTTTAATTATAATTATTTTTATAATGTTTTCTTGCGTATTTGTATCTATCAACAATATATGCTGATGTAATGACAGTTTGTGTATAAAGCTTGAAACACATGTACCACGATATCCTTTGTGTTCTATTTTCAATTTACGTTTAATATATTCCTTCACCTCTGCCACTATCTGGCATATACAGGTGCTTACACTTATCGAGTATTACCTCTAAAATTTACAGTACCTATATATATACATACATATATATATATATATATATATATATATATATATATATATGTATGTATGTATAAATAACAAGGATGTCCAGATATCAATGCATTATGGCCGTTTCCATTGGCTCCATTTAATCAATCAATGGAAACATTAGATGAATTTCAAAGAAACCACTTTCCTCAGACATAGATGACTGTAGAGATTTCCAACATAGAGGATAAACCATTTTTAGCAAATTTATATCAGTAATAGAAACCAGAATAATTACATTCTTTCCTTATGTGGTAGAATTAATTTAAAGAATAATGCATATCTTATTAAGGCCTACTATAATTTGGAGAGTAGCAGAGGTGGGGGTCAAAAGATAGGAGTGGTGAGGTAGTTATTTATATATTTTTAAATTTTTTATTTTTATTTATATGATTTTATGCAGCATGTAGTCTACAACCATTTAGAATTAAATCCATTGGGATTTGTCAATTGTGTTTTGAGTTGATGGTAATATATCAATTGATGTCAGACAATCTCCCTGACCCTTATTTTACTGGGACCATATATCTAGCTTTATCTACATGAAAGGATATGTCTCAGAACTGCTTGTGTGAGAATGACAGATGGGGAAGAGATGATAACTAGAAGAAGGGGGGACAGGAGTGGCTAATACTTATTTAGATTATCAACTAAAAGTGGGATATAGTGAAAAGCAAAAGAGATAAGTAATATAAGCTCTAAGAGTGTGAATTAGAATTGAAGGATATGGGATGTTATAATTCATAACTTGGCAAATTTATTATATTAAATTTAGAAAAATATTTTAAATCACTATATAGGAAAAGGATAGAAATTAAACTAAAACCTAACAATGGGATTCTTTAATATATAAGAGAAAGCTCATAAGGCCTTTCCTAAGCATATTGTTAAAGTGGTCATAATAAGACCAATGTTTAATCATGTGCCACATAAGTGGGCTGGTTACACCCCTGGCATAGGCCATGGGTTATGGTCTCACTTGGCTTGCCGGGTCTTCTCACGCACTGCATATTTCCAAAGGTTTCGGTCACTAGTCATTGCCTCGGTGAGGCCTAATATTCGAAGGTCATGCTTCACCACCTCATCCCAGGTCTTCTTAGGTCTACCTCTTCCACAGATTCCCTCAACCGCTAGGGTGTGGCACTTTTCCACACAGCTATCCTCATCCATTCTCGTCATATGACCATACCAGCGCAATCGTCTCTCTTGCACACCACAACTGCTGCTTCTTAGGTCTAACTTTTCTCTCAAGGTACTTACACTCTGTCAAGTATGCACACTGACATTACACATCCATCGGAGCATACTGGCTTCATTCCTTGCGAGCTTACCCATGTCCTCAGCAGTCATTGCCCATGTTTCACTGCCATGTAGCATGGCTGTTCGTACGCATGCATCATACAGTCTACCTTTTACTCTGAATGAGAGGCCCTTTGTCACCAGCAGAGGTAAGAACTCTTCCAGGCTATTCTTTTTCTAGCAGCTACACTTTCAGTGCACCCTCGCCTGCTACAGACTTGGTTACCTAGGTAATAGAAGCTATCAACTACTACTAGTTTTTGTCCCTGGAATGTGGTAGAAGTTGTTCTCTGCACATTTTCAGTGTTTATTTGCTCCTGAGCATCTGCCACATAAAAAAACTATCTTGCTAGTTAGCCTTCCTTTGATATTGCTGCACCTCTTATGTGTCCATAGCTTACACTGGGTACATCTTATAGAGTTGCTACCTACGCTTTTCCTACAGATAGAGCAGGGCCATCTACCTGAAGGGATTTGTGGTTTGTCTACCTTCCTACTTAGGACTTTGGTTTTAACTAGGTTGACCCTAAGGCCCTTCGATTCTAATCTTTGTTTCCATACCTGAAGCTTCTCCTCTAGCTCTTATAGTGACTCAGCAATTAGAGCAAGGTCGTCAGCATAGAGGAGCTCCCAGAGGCATCTGGTCTTGAATCCCTCTGTTATAGTATATATTAAATCAAAACAAGGATTATTATCTTCACTACAGGTGGATATGTATAAGATATCGAAAATATGGAATCAAACGTAAGGGGTAAATTGAATTAGAGGTAAGCTAAATGTATAATAGAGTACATGCAGAAGTAATTGCTAAACCGATATGTGAATGTAACTATTTATTGAATATTACATGATTAAAAAAATATTAAAATGAAATAATTATTTCTACATCAGATAAACTTTTATAAAAGATATTTATGAAAAAAATTATTTATAATTTACAAGTACTAGGAAAAAATTAGGAAAGGATATAAGAATGTATAAAAATTTCACATATATTTATAGAATTTTATAAAACATAGTGTGTAATTATAAATATAAATATAATATTGTATTGTATTATTAGTAGACTTATAAAAATTTAATAATATATGATATATAAAATTGAAAGGTAAAATATTTTTATATAAAACTTTTTTTATAGAGATTTTATAAGATAAAATATTTCATTGCGAATGATATAAATAGTATAACAGAGATAAAGAATAAGGATATGTCAAGGTTTGTATAACAAATGCTAATTAAAGAATAAGTAAATTAAGATAAAGATGCTTTTGGAAATGGGTTTATAAAATATTTGTAAAATATATCAGAGACACTGATTTATGTAGAACAATAACAGTTTCAAGGGGAATATACCTTATACTTAGGGAAGGCACAAGATTTTAGTAATCCATTGCAAATTTACATATTATAACAATAAGGAGAGAAAATCCTAGGATAGTGATTAACCAGTGGAATTTTTTGGATTATATAATCCTTAATGTAGATCTAATATCCATGTGTTGACTATATATATATGTGTGTGTGTATAATGTATGTATGTATGTGTGTATATATATATATATATATATATATATATATATATGTATGTATGTATGTATGTATGTATATGTATGTATATATATAAATACTCAGTATATGATTTAACTTATTAAACACAGTTCAACAAATCCATTCATATTTATGTAAATGGAGGAGATTAGATGTTAAAATGGATTATAGTTTTTATTACTCATGTTGCTATACAATTTGTTTCATACATAAGGACAGATATATTCATAAGTGAAAATGAGTGTTGTCAAAATGTACTTTGGATAAAAACTAAAAAAAGATGTTAGACGTACATAGATTTTCTGTTGTAATGTGTTTGATTGTTCATGGAGTCATGTATATTTTAAACAAGACTAAAACGATATAAATTGGGTACTGATATATATAATAATATTAAAATATTAAAAGACTGATAGTCTCTCTCTAAATTTCTATATATGTGTCTTTAAAACTCCGTAAATGAAATAAATTAACTGGTCAGGCTGTATTTGAGTTAGGATGAGAAATTCAAATAAGGAAGTAAAGAATTTTCAAATACAAAAAACTAAGATTTATACTAACCATTCATTATCATTACATCTAAGAAATTATTAGAAAAAAATGTTTAATAGTAATCAGTAATAATTTCAGATTTATAATATTTATAATTAAAGTATTTATTGTAAATAATAGGTCTAATATTCATAGAAAAAAAATAAGTGTAATATGTCACAATTAGTTATCTCCTCTCTCCTCTCTTCCTCTCCCCTCCCATACCCATCTTCCCCCTCTCTTACATCTTCCCTCTCCTCTCTTCCTCTCCCCTCCCATACCCATCTTCCCCCTCTCTTACATCCACCTTCCCCTTCTCCCTCCTCGTCAACACCCCCTCATAAGCTCATCCCACCACACCCCAACACACTCCTACTCTACTTTCCCACTCCACCCCATCCAATTCCTTACACCCACCACCCACCCCTAC
>NC_068983.1:92276749-92289479 GCF_001194135.2 Octopus bimaculoides
AGAGAGAGAGAGAGAGAGAGAGAGAGAGAGAGAGAGAGAGAAAGAGAAAGAAAGAGAAAGAAAGAGAGAGATGTGTGTATTTTTCCCTTGTTTACAATTAACACAGAAAAAATAGATAAACAGCTACCAGAGTAGCAAAATATTACACAAGTAAAAAGGGCATACCACCTTGTTTTTAAAGGTAGAAACTCCGGGTTTATGTGAAGTAAAAGAATTTGAATAACTCCATTTATATATATATATATGTTTTGTTGTGTCTGGGGAGAGTCATTCTCTTTTAGTGACTTATTTAACACACTCACTACTCATTTACTTATTTATTTTTCTAAAATTTTTGTTGTATCTTGCAGCCTTTTCAATAGTCTATTGAAAAGGTTGGAAGCCACAACAAAAAATTTAGAATAATAAATAAATTACTGGAAAATTTTACTGGTGAGGGTGTAAAATAATAAGGCACTAAGAGGGAATGACTCTCCCCAAACACAACAAAATATGCTTCAACATACGAACTCCTATAAAGAATCTTGCGAGCCAAATCTAAAAGCGAAATATATTTATATACATACACATATGTATGCATGCACACACACACACACACACACACACATATGTATGCATATATATACACACACATATATAAATGATTATATATGTGTATGTGTGTGTATATACCTACTTATTCAAACATATGCATGCATATACAGATAAACACACATATACATACATAAACTTATATACATACAAAGCATACACGTATACTTTCACATATGTACAATACTATATATAAAAACAGAATAGAGGCATATATAGATATATGTACAATATATACATATATATATAACCGGGAGAACAGTTTTTGTGTGTGGCAGATGCACAGGGGCAATGAACACTGAAGAAGTACAGAAAAGAGATTCCATCACATGCTGGAGGGGAAAGACTAGAAGTAGTTAATAGCTTCTGCTACCTAGGCGACCAAGTCTGTAGTGGAGATGGTTGTTCTGAGAGTGTAGTGGCTAGAATAAGAATAGCCTAGGCAAAGTTCAGGGAGCTCCTATTTCTGCTGGCAACTAAGAGTCTCTCACTCAGGATGAAAGGTAGACTGTATGATGTATGTGTGTGAACTGCCATTCTACATGGGCCATGACTGCTGAGGAATGCATAGAAATGAAGCTAGTATGATCCACTGGACTTGTAATGTCAGTGTACATACACGACAGAGTGTGAGTGCCCTGACAGAAAAGTTGGACATAAGAAGAACGTGGTGTGCAAGAGAGATGACTGTGCTGGTATGATCATGTGTTACATATGGATGAGGACAGCTGTGTGAGGAAGTGCCACACGTTAACTGTGGAAGAGGTAGACCCTGGAAGACATGGGACGAGGTGGTGAAGCATGACCTTCGAACATTGGGACTCACAGAGGCAATGACAGGAGACCAAGACCTTTAGAGCTATGCTGTGATTGAGAAGACCTGGCAACTAAAGTGAGATCACAGCCATGGCCAATGCCAGTGTTGCATGTCTGGCCCATTTAAGACTACCTTTGATGCGTCGGGTGATATATGCTTGAGAAGACCTGTTGAGTCAAGTAAAACCAAAATCATAGCTGGCTCCAGTTGCAGTGGCATGCAAAAAGCATCATCCAAACATGGTTGATGCCAGGTCTGCCTGACTGGCTCCCATGCTGGTGGCACATAAAGAGTATTATTTGAATGTGACCAATGCCAGTGCCCCCTGACTGGCTCCTGTGCCGATGGCACATAAAAAGTACCATCGGAACATGGCCATTGTCAGTGCCCCCTGACTGGCTCCCATGCCAGTGGCACATAAAATGCACTATCCGAACATGATCGATGTCAGGCCCACCTGACTGGCTCTTGTGCTGGTGGCACATGAAAAGCACCTTCTACACTCATGGAGTGGCTGGTGTTAGGAAGGGCATCCAGCTGTAGAAACATTGGCAGATCAGATTGGAGCCTAATCTTATATGTGAAACTATATGTGTTGCATATTTAAAAGAGGATATCTATCAGTATTAAATGGTAATATTTAAAAAATAGGATTGAAGTTTAAGTGTAATATTAAATAATATTATTATTATGCTATTTTAGATTAATAAAGTGGTATGTTGCCATGTGTTTACATGAAAAAACTTTTTCATCCCTCGTTTTAATTAGGTTCCCTCTCATATTCATTATTTTATACTTTTCTTCTTTTCTACAGAATTTATTGTTAATTTTGTAAGAAGGTACATATGTTAAAATTTTCCGTTTAATTATGAAGTTGGTATTGTTTTTTTTTGTTTTTTTTGAGGGTACTGTTCATTTTGTTTTGGTCCCTAAATGTCAATTCATAGTTTGTTATTTGTGATTTGATCCAGTTTTATGTACATCTGATATAATGGTAGTTTGAAGAATCCTGTGTTGTGATTCTTGCTTGGTATACTACATTTTTTCTTTTACAATCTCTTTTACAAATTAACATACTTTAATGTAAGAGCGTTTTTTCTTGGTTTTTAGACATTGACTGCCACTTTTAGCATGTAAGAAATCCATATGGTGGTTTTCTCTCCGTGTATCTTTCATACACTATTATATTTAGAAATATTTGTCTTCGGACTCTTACTATGCATGCTGGCCACTGGTAAAAAATTATTTGATAATTTTTACCCTTGTATTTATTAAGTTATATATATATATATATATATATTTGTTCATATGATGATATCTCCACAATGTGTTGATGAGAAAAGCATGTAATCGCTACCAATATAGCAAGAGATTTCTCCCCAAAGGTCTAAAGTAGACTCCTTAAGGATCGATCTCCTTGGTTATATATCAAATTTAAAATTTAAGAGAGTTTTGACGCTGATATCCATTATTATTGAAATTTATTCCCATGTCAACATTTCTGTATAAGGCTATATTTAACTGTCAAATTCAAGTCAAATATATAATTTACCTTACACATCTTCAGGGTAAAAGGTAACGAACAAAAACTAAACACCAAAAGCATCGTCTCTAAGTCCAGTTCATATTCAAATTTCTCCTTAAATAACTCCTTAAATAAAGGTCTGTCAAAGGGAGAAAACCCCTCATAATATTATTAATTAATTATAAACAATCACATGTTACAATGGAAATCTATATTGTATTATCTCTAGAAACTTTAGCAAAAAATCACAACTGCTATTGGTAAATTATTCATTGATATGGCCTGCCTTAAGACCTAATATTATACTATAATATACTATAATACCTGGTCATACTGCAGTTTATAACTCATTTAAACCAGAGAAGCGTGTGTTTTGGATAATGGGTACATCTGAGAGCATTATTTGTTAGTTTATTTATCAACTTATCCTTAGAGAATAATATAAAATATAGTTCTAAATTACATAACGAGCAATATCTCCTACCTTTGTCATATGGGAAAGACCTTCCAATGATTGACCATTCTAGCGAATATTGCTTTTTTTTCTTCTTTCAGTTCCCAAATGAATTTACTAAGACTAGTACTTGCTATTTTATCATACTAATTGTTGTAGATATAATTTGTAATAGTTAAATGTGTATATTAGCACGAGATTATATTGGGTATATTACATATTTTGAATAAGATGAAACTAAGAAGTTATTTTATATAAATAAATTAATGAATGAAAATAGATTAATTATAGAAATTTAGCTTAACTTATATGTATATAGGTATTTTAGTTTATTTAGACTTTATAATTTTCCAGTAAATGATATACTACAGTTAATTTTTTGTTATTCTCACAGCTAAAATACATCTTGTCATTTTAACAGTTTAAATACACATTCTATAATTTTATATTTACGCCTTCTTTTCACGTGATATATTTCTTATAAATGCTAAATTCTTTGTATTACATTTGAAATTTTAGTTTGACAGAAATTCTTTGATAAGTTATGTTTTTATTTTAAGTAATGTTAAATATTTTTCGATTATTTATTGTTAAAACAAGTATTATTCTATATTTATTTGATATTTTATTACAAGATTAGATGCGTACATTGATTTATTATTATTTTTATTATTATAATTTATTTTAGACCTGATGAGTGACTATATTTTTAGATTGAATTGAATTTATTTTAAATGTAGCCACGAAATGCACGTAGCCTTTTAATGTTATTTGCTATTTATTGATTGTGTAATTTGTTGATTTTTGTAATTGAGTTTTTGTGGTATATTTGTTTTTCATTGTTGAATTTGTTAATAGTTGGTTTTTCTCTAAATTATTTGTGTGTGTGTGTATGTATATATATATATATATATATATATATATATATATATATAGACACACACACACACATATTATCATGTCTGGAGAGAGTTTGATTTTCACTCATTTACTTATTTATTTCTAAAATTTTCATTACGGCTTGCAAAATTTTCATTGTGTCTTGCAAGATTCATTGAAAATTTTAGGAAGAATAAATACATAAATGAGTGGAAATTGAACCAGTGTGTGTGTGTTAAGTAATAAGACACTAAAAGAGAATGACTCTCCCCAAACACAATAAAATATGCTTGAACACATGAATTCACATAAAGAATCCTGCAAACCAAATAGAAAAATGAAATATATACATATATATATATATATATATATTATCATCATCATTTAACATCTGTTATCTATGCTGGTATGAGTTGGACGGTTTGACTGGGCTGGCACGCTGGAAGGTTGCACCAGACTCCAGTCTGATTTGGCATGGCTTTCTATGGCTGGATGCCCTTTCTAATGCCAACAACTCCGAGTTTGTAATGGGTGCTTTTACATGCCACCAGCGAGTATGCCATTTGCATGACACTGTGCTGCATTTACATGCCACCGGCATGACACCAGTGACTTCCACATGACACTTGTATCTACCATGACTGCAATCTTCCTCAGGTTGATGGGTCTTCTTCTCAAGCACAACATAATGCCAAAGGTCTCAGTCATTGTCCCTGTGAGGCCCAACACTTGAAAGGAACTCAGCCACTTAGCCTCCGTGAGGCCCAGCCCTCGAAAGGAACTCAGTCACTTTGCCTCCATGAGCCCTAACATTCAAAAGATGTTCTTTACGTGCCACTAGCATGGGTGCACTTGGCTTGACAGGTCCTCTCAAGCACAGCACATTGCCAAAGGTCTTGGCGACAGTCATATCCTCTGTGAAGCTCCAAATTCGAAGATCATGCTTCACCACCTCGTCCCATGTCTCCCTGGGTCTATCTCTTCCATAGGTTCCCTCCACAGATAGAGATTAGCACTTCTTTACAAGCTGTCCTCATCCATACGCCTAATATGACCATACCAGCACAGCCATCTTTCTTCCTCTTATGCCTAACTTTTCTCTCAAGTTGCTTACACTCTGTTGAACATGCACAGTGACATTGCACATCCAGGAAAGCATAGTGGCTTTATTTATTTCAAGCCTACACATGTCCTCGGCTATCATAGCCCATGTTTCACTGCCATGCAGCAGAGCTGTTTGCACACAGGCATTAAATTTTTTTAAGCATAGCTCAAATGATGGTGCTGTAACTGGCATGGTTGCAAACACAATGAAGCCACACACACACACACCCACATACAAGTCTGCCACAAATAACCCAGGATGGCCACCATTGGCACTAAGTCAAATATAAATGATGCACATACCAATGTATGCTGTGTTTCCTACAGACAGAAGGGAAAAAACTCATGGTGGAGTTGCATTGTACCACCATGAAGATGTCACACCATTAATCCTGTTGTCACATTCTATGTCTGTGACACACTCATAGTACATTTAAAGCAACATGATATGGTAATATGCACATCATATTGCCCACCTGATGCCTTAAATCATGATGGTAAATTTATGGAAAACTTCACAATGATAAAAGAAGTACTAACAAAACTTGATCTAAGTGTTAATATACTTCTGATGGGTGACTTCAACTTTTCCAACATGAGATGGCTTGAAGGCAACATAATCTCAAGAATGACACACAAAGAGCGCAATCAAGCTGAATCTCTACCTGATCTCACAAAAATGCTGTTCATGGAGCAAACAGTACTCTCCCCAACCAGAAATGGTAGCATATTAAATCTATTTCAGAAACAATGTAGCTCCATCCACAACATGAATATAACACCTGCATTCTTCTCAGACTACAACATGGAAAAACTGATGACGTATGGTCCAAAGCCAATTAATGATGTATTCCACACAGATGGTACCCAAACTCTGTCCAATCTGAACTTCTACAAAGTTGACTAGAAGTCAATTGAAGAAAGGGATTATCAATCAAAATTGACCTAAAAGTCTCTCTCTGCAAGTTATTGACATGAAACTTTAAGAATTCATGTCAATAATGTGAGCCACTTATATTAAATTTGTCCCACAGAAGAGAGCAACTACATTCAAAAACATCATTCCCATGACAGGAGAGTCCTTATGAGACACTGTATAAAGATCTCCAATCGCTTAAGTAGAGAATTGAATGACAGCGAAGAAGAACTGATTTTAGAAATCAAAAATACATTGCTACTCTTATGGAGAGCTTTTGTTCTCAGTTGTCTGGATTACTACTCCCAACTGTGATCACTGCAGAGCATCAAGCTGATGGCGAAACTTGAGGCAGTCAAGTGCCAATACGCGAAGAAGATTGACTCAGTGAAACAGATGAACTACTGGGAGAGGTTAAAAGAATTCAAACTCTACTCCTTGGAGAAAAGGCATGAAAGATATACAGTGATATACATATAGAAGACCCTAGAAGGTCCGGCTTCCAACTTTGTAATGAAAAGCTATTCTAACCACCAAACTGGGCAGCACTGGATAATACCAAAGATCATATTTTCTCCATCTCAAATAAGGATCCAATACTACAAAAGCTTGGATTCCAAGGGACCACAACTGTTTAACATCCTGCCAGACAATCTTGGAGATTTGCCAGGTGTAAATGTGGAGACCTTCAAAAAACATCTGCACAAATTTCTATCTGAAATTCCAGATGAACAAACATTGCAGAAGGAGGCACAAAGAAGAACAGCTCTGTCCAACTCACTTCATCAAAAACAGTACAGAAAAGAGACCCAATCTCACTGAAAGGCAGTGCTCTGGTATGGCCTCAGTCTTTGGCTGAAAATACTAAGAGATAAAAGACATGTATACATTATAAATATATATGTATACAGGGGTTGGACGAAATAATGGAAACACCTAGCATCGTAGCATCATAATTTTGAAATATCTATAAAACCATCAAAAGCTTCTTTATTTTTATGTTGTTTGATTTATTATTAGTGTTGCTTAATATGTTTTGCTAAAATTGCTGTTCCTTTTCAGATATCATCAGAAAGAGGTAATTAAAATTCATTAAAATGACAGATCTATCATGCTTTCAAAGAGGTCAAATTGTTGGTGCTCGTATAGTAGGCGCTAGTGTAACAAAAACAGCTGAAATGTTTGGTGTATCAAGAAGTACTGTCTCAAAAGTAATGACAGCCCTTGAGAAAGAGGGAAAAACCTCCTCATCAAAACAAAACTCTGGAAGAAGACCAAAACTTTCAGATAGGGACTGTTGGACTCTTACGCGAATTGTTAGAAAGGATCACAAAACTACAGCTCCCAGAATTACTGCAGAGCTTAATGAACACCTCAAAAACCCAGTTACCACAAAAACTTTTCTCCAGGAGCTGCACAAAGCCAGATTTCACAGGAGGGCTGCAATCAGAAAACCACTACTTTTGAAAACAAACATTGCTAAGTGTTTAGAGTGGAATAAAAACCTACAGAATTGGTCCCTAGAGCAGTGGAAGACTGTTATTTTCTCGGACGAGTCATCCTTTACCTTATTTCCAACCACTGGCTGAGTATACGTGTGGAGACAGCCAAAAGAAGCATTTAACCCAGACTGCCTTCTTCCAACTGTTAAACATGGAGGAGGATCTATGATGATCTGGTGGGGCTATATCTTGGAAGTCTGCCGACCCAATGGTTTCCCTTCATGGCAGATTTAGTAGTCAAGACTATTTAAGCATTTTATCTGATCAAATTCATCTTATGGTTGCAGAACTGTTTCTGGGAGAAAATGCAATCTTTCAGGATGATAATGCACCAATTCACAGAGCTAAAGTTGTTACTGAATGGCACAAGAAATATTCTAGTGAAGTTGAACATCTTATCTGGCCACCACAGCCCCCAGATCTCAATATTATTGAACATTTATGGTGCATTTTAGTAAAACAAGTAAGGAGTCGATAGGCTTCACCATCATCCCTACAAGAACTGGAGACTGTTTTAGCTGAAGAATGGGCAAACATTCCTTTGGAAATAATTCAAACTTTGTATGTGTTCATACCTCGTAGAATTCAATGTGTAATTACTGCCAAAGGCGCTTCTGCCCTATATTAAAATAATTTTGTTTGAAATTTTATGGTGTTTCCATTATTTTGTGCAAGCCCTGTATATATTATATATTTTGTGTGTGTGTGTGTGTATATATAGCGTGTGTGTGTGTGTTCTTTCATTTTCTTTTATTTTTTTATTATTATCAAATTTTGTTATGACTTGGTAGCACTGAAACCCATATGGTGAATCTGTTTGAAAAACTTTTTGTATGTTGTTAATACCTTTTAAGTAATAGCATTTGATGAGTAGATTGTAATTTTGATTGCTTTATATATTTTTGCATCTGTTACTACCTTATTTTCTCCAGAGCGTTTTTATATCAAGAGTTGCAGAATCTGGTCCAGCAGCCCTATGTGGTGTCTGTGTTGGTGATAAACTTATTTCTGTAAGTATTATCTGGTAACATTCTTTTAAATACCCAATTCTAATACACATACAACTCTTACAATTTTTTGTGTTAGTGCCTTTTTATCCACAGCTGGCACCTTGGATAGGTGTTTCTTATCGTAGCATCAGCTTCACCTAAGACTTGTAGATGGATTTGATAGACTGAGACTGAAAAAAGCCTGTTGTGTGCGTGTGTGTGTTTGTGTGTGTGTGTGTGTGTGTGTGTGCATGCAAGGATATGTCTGTCTGTTTACATTTGCATTTCTCAAAAATTGCACAACTGCAAGTAGCAATATTGTTTTCATCTTCCCTCAACAAACTGCAGCTGACTTTCTACCTTTGAAGAATAAAAGATCCCTTTCTAGAAAAATAGATAATGTTTAGCAATAGGAAGGGCATCCAGCTGTTAAACTATACCTCAGTAAATCAGTAATGTATTTGTGTAACCTGCCTCCATGGTAAAACAAATATTAAAAATTGGACAAATATATCATCATCATGTCCTCTCTTATGCTCACCTTCTTATTTATTGTTCATTGAGAAGTTGCTCTAGCATCCCATTGCTACCTTTCTCTTTCCTTCAGCCATATATCTCTACAGTGGGACATGTGCTTGTTCCTCCTAGCATACAGCCACTTGTCTCCACCTTTCCCTCCCAAATACTTCTTCGTAGTGGGAGATTTTTTCTCCTTTTCCTTCTTTTCTTTCTCTGTTCTCTTCTATCTTGCCTGTTACATAGCAGCATCACTAGTGCCAGTGACATGAAGAAAGCACCCAGTACATTCTGTAAATATATACATATATATTGGGTTGGCCAAAAAGTCTGTTTGGTTTTTGTCAATACTAAACTTTGAGCACTTCAACGAGTAGCTAACTACATTCTATCCTTTGCACATGCGCACTTGTTAGAAACTTGACACTTCAACATATTTCGACAAGACAGGTTGTATTTTGTGTACATGAGATCACTCTGAAAATAGAGAACCATGCTTTTTATTGTAAAAAAGGCCAGAAAGTGGCTAAAACCTGCAGGTAGATATGTGCTGTGTAGGGAGAGGACTTTGTTACAGAACCTGTGTGCCAGAAATGGTTTTCAAGATTTTATTGAAGAAATTTTTCCATTCAAGATGCACCTTACTCAGAATGGCCAGCTGAGATTGACAGCAACATGAACTCTTGTTATACAACCAGGATGATTGTAAATATTCTCCAAATATCCAAATCAAGTGTGGAAAACTATCAGTATCAACTTGGTTACATCACCAGCTTCAATGTTTGGGTCCCACATCAATTGAATGAAGCTGACCTTTTCCAATGGATTTCTATCTGCGATTTGTTGCAAAAATGTGAAGAAAATTATCCTTTTGTGAAATGCAAATGGTCATAAGGGAAGCACAGCAAACCACCACAAACAAAAAAACTAGAAAAATTATGTATATTAGATTATAGGAAAGGCAATTATAAATTAATGGGTTATTACTATTGAAATATTTAAGTGTTTTTCTCAGTTTATGAAAGTATTTCAGTGTAAATCTACTTCTACAATTTGATAATTCTAGTTCAGAAGTAACTAGTGGGACCTGTGTAAATTTCACAGAATGAAAAATATTAAGAGGAACTATTTAAGAGCAAAAGGATGGTTTGTATTTTTATAGCATTCATAGTCTAGCTTTCTTTCTTTAAATATGCTTGATGTTCATCTACATTAATTTCCTTATGTCTCCATCAGTGTTGTCTTTTTTCTCTTTTTATTATATTTCCCCCCTATAACTTTTCACATCACCACTACTACCATCATCACTATAATTTTCAGTAAAAAAGCTATTTTCAGTCCACCTGTTTGTTTGATGACAATAACAAATGTTATATATATATCTCTCTCTCTCTCTCTCAATATAACTGCCTCCCCTGTTCATCTTTCTATCTGTCTTTCTTTACCCTCACCACCAGAACATCATTCTCTGCTAAATATTGTATCCTAAGCATCTCTTTCTCTCTTCCTCAACTAACTTTTTAACTATGTAATAAGTATTCATTCTGCACCCCACTGCACATCATTAACACCTCTCTCCCTCATTTTCTCCTATTCTTCATGTCTTCCATCAGCTGGCCACATGACACATTTCTTTACTTCTTCCTCTCTTCCTTTTTCACTCCACCTCACTAACTAACTAAAGTATAACAGGTGAGTGAACAAGCAGATTATTATATAGATTATATAATACATTTCCTCGAGGCAAAGACCACATTTAGAATTGCCAATATTTTATGATGGTGCATAGCTAATGATTGGACCACTTTATAACATAGTTAATGTTCTTGTCTTTTAAATCCCAAATGCACTTACTAAGATATCTACCTAGACTTATTTATCCCTTTTGCTTCTTATTTTTCTCTCTTTCTCTCTCTCTGTCTCTCTCTCTCTCTCTCTCTCTCTCTCTCACACACACACACACACCTGGGTGAGTGAACAACTAAAGAAAAAAGCACTAAACACATTTTGTAGGAGTTACAGCTATTGTTATTGAAAACAGCTTGATTTGGCTCCATGCAACTTAATTTTTCCTAAGCTTCTAAACTGGCTCATTCAGGCTCAGATTACTGAATGAAGAAACACAAGAAGTCCTAGATGGCTACTGGAAAATGGGTTGTTATTGGTCTAGGTGGGTCACATGATGTTAGAAATGAAACCAGCATTTCAGTGACACCAGATGCATTAGAAAGGAGAATTCCTTGGACTACGTGGTTGGACAGGAAGTTGGCGATGTTTTGGTGTCTGGTACACCTTTGTAGGGATTTGGAAGCTGACAGAAGCAAAGACAACAAGTGTGTGTAGTAGATGTATGAGTGTATGGATGTAGGTATGTTATTGGTTGTGTGTACTAGATGAATGAGTACATGGATGTAGGTGTGTTATTGATTGCATGTGTGTTTGTGTGCATGCATGCTTGGGTGTATGTGCCTACTGTATATGTGTGTATGTATGAATGCATGAATAGGTGTTTGTGCATAAGTGTGTACACTTTTGCATTTGTGTATAAAGATATGTGTACATGTGTATGTACATATATATGCATGCTTTTAATGTTTATGTGTGCAGGTGTGAGAGGTGTAGTTGCAACAATATTGCAAGGGTGGGTGAGAGGAAGAATAAGAGTTGGGCTGAGGTTTGGTGGTGTAGGGGGAGAGAAAAAAAGAAGTATCTGTACTTAGATGTATGTGGGTGTGACATGCATGCTAGTGTAGTTGCAACAGTGTTGCTGGGGGTGGGGAGGAAATAGATGTGCCTGTATGCACATACTACATGTATGGAGGTAAATGTAGGCAGTTGCAGGGGATGCATGAGGTTGTGAAGTCAGTGTGCATAGGCATTGGTGGTTAAAAATCCTGTTCTTGGTTGTGGGGGAGCCATTATTAAGGTGGTCCACTGGGTTATTGGCAGCAATAAGATAGTTCAAATTTCCTGTTAAACAGAATAGGATAAAATGAAGTAAAAGGAAAAGATACAATAAAATGAAAAAAATTAAACCCAGGCAACACACAATAACAGAAGTAAAATACAATGAAAATAAAATGTTGTAAATCCTAATACTATGGTTATGCCTCTTCTTATTACACTTATTGTTATTCATATCACCCTCATTATTATTCATATTATTATTGGTTCTAGCTCCACTTATATTATTTCTACTGGTATCATTGTTGCCTTTATCCCTAATATTTCTCTTATCTTTATTACTAATCACAGTCTTTTTTTATGAGCTCCATTATACATGTTATTAGTATGGTTTCTATTACAGTGTAATTGTTAATATTTCAAATTTTGCTATTGGCATATATGTATCACTACTATTATTATTCTTATTATTCTGCTTTATCGTTGTTATTATTATTATTATTATTATTATTATTATTTTATGTCTGACTTTT
>NC_068983.1:92292395-92294467 GCF_001194135.2 Octopus bimaculoides
AGCGGACGTTAAACGATGATGATGATGATGATGATGATTACTATTATTATAAGGCAGCAAGCTGGCAGAAACATTAGCGTGCCGGGCAAAATGCATAGTGGTATTTTGCCCATTGCTACATTCTGAGTTCAAATTCCGCTGAGGTCGACCTTTACCTTTCATTCTTTTGGGGTTGATAAATTAAGTACCAGTTGAGTACTGGGGTCGATGCAATCGACTATCCCCTCCCTCAAATTTCAGGCCTTGTGCCTATACTAGAAAGGATTATTATTATTATAATATCATGAAAAATCTGTTTTATGTCGTTGGGTATGATGGAAAGTGTCAGCAGTCTACAACCAACAGACTAAGATGTCACTTGTTTATTGATCATGCTTCAAGGACTCTGCAGAGAACTCTATTATTATTATTATTAGATTGGAGCCTGGTGTTGCCATCCGGTTTCACCAGTCCTCAGTCAAATCGTCCAACCCATGCTAGCATGGAAAGCGGACGTTAAACGATGATGATGATGATGATGATGATGATTAAGACAGCAAGCTGGCAGAACTGTCAGCGCACCAAGCAAAATGCTTCACATTTCAGCCGTCCTTACATTCTGAGTTTAGATTTTATTGAGGTCAACTTTGCTTTCATCTTTTTGGGGTCGATGAAATAAATAGCAGTAGGTTGATATAATCAACAAGTACCCTCCCCCAAATTTCAGGCTTTGTGTCTCTAGTAGAAAGGATTATTACTATTATTATTAAGATGGTGAGCTGCTAGAATTGTTACCATGCTGGACAAAATGTTTAGTGGTATTTCACCCGTTGTTACGTTCTAAGTTCAAATTCTGTCGAGGTCAACTTTGCCTTTCATCCTTTCCAGGTCAATAAAATGAATACCAGTGGAGCACTGGGTCAATGTAATTGACTATCCCCCTCCAACATTTCATTCCTTACACCTATAATAGAAGGGATTATTATTATTATTATTATTATCATCATCATCATCATTATTATTCACTGCATTCTTATTACTTGTATCACCATCATTATTGTTGTTGTTAGACATTTTATTTCTGCTTAGGTATTTTGTATCTTTAAACATGAACTCCCAAAGTGTACAGGTGTTGTCAGAAGCTATTATTTGTATCAGGTTCTTATTTGTTGAATATGCAATCTTTACCAAATGCTTATTAAATAATTTCCCGTATCAGCTCAGTGGTGGGAAATGCTTCTCAAGGGTCACTATGAATTTCCTTGGAATATCTGTGGCAATTAGGACCCCCAAAGGGAGCTTTATGCAAGATTACTTGTTTTGATTTATCTCTCTTATTTTTAGAGTTGCTACATTAGAAAATAGTGCACATACATACATCCTTCCTTCCATCTTTCTCCCTCCCTCCCTCCCTTTCTTTCTTTCTTTTTTTACCTATTTCAGTCATTAGACTGCAGCTTTGCTGGGCACAGCCTTAAAGAATTTTTAGTTGGATGAATTGACCCCAGCACTTATATTTTTTTAAGCCTGATACTTATTATGTTGGTGTCTTTTGCTGAGCTGTTAAATTACAGAGTTGTCAAGCTGCAGTGGGGGACAAACACAGATGTAAACACACACATATATGTATACAAAGGGCTTCTTTCAGTTTCTGTCTGCCAAATCCACTCACAAGGTTTTGGTCAACCTGAGGCTATAGTAGAAGACACTTGTCTAAGGTTCCATGCAGTGGGAGTAAACTTAGAACTATGTGGTTGGAAAGCAAGCTTCTTACCAACACAGCCACGCCTAAGCCTATATTTTGTGTGTTATTTTAAATGGCTTATAAACACCTTCCATGCTGCAATTGTTTTTGTTCCAGCACACGATCTCAGATCAGGTTACTTGCTATGCAAGTGCATCTCCGTAATATATATATACTAGCAGTATAACCCGACCTTGTCCGGGTGTGACTTATTACGCCTTCTACGATAAGTCTTGCTAGGTGAAAATCAACTAAAAAAGAAAGCCTTACAACGGAAAAACCCGTATGATGTAAATATGTTCATAATTCAAAAGACGATGAAATTAATAGGGAAAGTCTGAAGGCGTAA
>NC_068983.1:92296336-92303607 GCF_001194135.2 Octopus bimaculoides
ATATATATATATATATAGTTTTTTCTATGTTTTCTCCTACAGCTAAACACTAAACTATAAAAAAAATTCTTCAAAGAAAACCAAAATAACAACTGAAATACTATTGGTGAGAATTCTGGGCAAGT
Source organism: Octopus bimaculoides (assembly GCF_001194135.2). Lineage (NCBI taxonomy): Eukaryota > Metazoa > Mollusca > Cephalopoda > Octopoda > Octopodidae > Octopus > Octopus bimaculoides. The sequence goes on from NC_068983.1 coordinate 92,296,462, forward strand.
CACTTGATATTTCTCCAAAGGAAACCAAAATAGCAGTTGGAGAGAGCTAAGCTGTATATAATCATCATCATCTCATGTTCATGTTTTCATGCTGTCAAGATTGGATGGTTTGAAAGGATCTGATGGCTCCAAAAGACTGCATTTTGTTCCAGTGTTTCCTATTGCATGGTTTCTACAACTGAATGCCTTTCCTTATGCTGACACACTTTACAGTTTGTACTGGGTGTTTTATGTGTCATCAGCCCTAGTGAGGTTGCCATGCAGCTTGCAAGACTATAAAATCCAAGCAGGGGGGCAACTTTCTGCTAAGTGAACGAGAAGAGAACACTCAAATATGAAAATATTGAAGCATTTATTACAAACACACACCATTTCAATTCTGGTTATCAAAAATATTTCAATTTTCATTTTTTTAAATTTAATTTTTCATTTCTATTTTCAGGTGAATGGCTTTAACCTAGTTGATGCTGACCATTATGAAGCTGTTGAAGTACTTAAAAACAGTGGTTATGATATTACACTAGTAGTAGCAAGAGAGAAACCTGTATCCCGTCCAGAAAACAATGCAAGATATTATTTTTTTTGTTTCAACACCTTTTTTTCTTTTCTAATAGTGCACAAACCAAGCAATGTTAATTATTAAGAAAGTTGAATCACAGTCTCCAATATATATCAAATCAATCACACAACATAAAAAAGATTTCCTGTTGCATTTGTTAGCTTTGGTTAACTAAGTGACCTAATTAGCAGTGGTGGTTCCAAAATTAGCAGTGATCCAGCAGGTAGTAGCCAGAATAAGAATGGGTTGGAAAATGTTCAGCAGGATATTACTTTTGTTGGTAACAAAGGATTTGTATTTTAGAATGCAGAGTAGATTGTATAATGCTTGTATATAAAGTACAGTACTGTATGGGCTCTGAATGCAGAGGACTTGCAAAGGCTACAAAAATCAAGCAAACATGGTCTGCTGGATTTGTGTATATGAACATTGCAGTACAAATGAACTGAGGGAGAAAACTGGATATAAGAGGAATCGGATGTAGCATACAAGAGAGAAGACTATGCTAGTATGGACATATAGCATTTTCAGTTCAACCCCACATGTGCTGGTACCACAATAAAATGCATTCTGTAAATTAGTAGTCAGTTGAGCAGAGACAGCTTAAGTTAATGTGATCTGTCTAGTTTTGTTGAACATATGACTTCTTTAGTGCTGGTGCCACAATAAAATGCACCCAGTACTCCCTGTAAAGTGGTTGATATTAGGGAGGGCATCCACTAGTGGAAACCCAGCCAAAAATGGAGCACAAAAGCAATATGTGTTCCTCAGATCCATCTAGGAGTGCAGTAACATTGAATAAGAAATTGTTTAAGCCATGATGACCCATCCATACTAGCATAGAGAGTTAATAAAATGAATTATGCTGATGACCATCTATATTCACAATATATACAATTCACTGTTACTTACTCATCTTGTTCTATATTCACTACTAGCAAATGCACCTATCCTTTAGACGGTGTAATTTATTATAATGGTGCACTCCTGTGGATGGTTTAAGTTAAATTAGCCTGCAGTTAGAAGTCGTTTTAAGTTGATAGGCATAAAATGTATAATTACCATTTTTGTTAGCAGTTTATGATATGGTATTAAGTAACTTGGGTATTGAATAAATTTTTTTGAACACAAATTTGGCAGTTAGTAATAAATGAAACTTCATGAAATGAGATCACAATTGCAGTAGGTATTAGGGATCCAATATCTTACTTGAAGTGTTTTGTATCATGTACTTATTTTTCTTGTAATGCCTGACACAACCACATTGAAGCTTTTTTTCAATGAAAGTCATGTATGATAAAGAAAAACAAACATTTATAACAAACACACAAATAGAATAATGGCATGTAGAAAAATTAATGTCAGAGCATGCTCATGAGCGAACAACGTTTGTGAAGTAAGAAGGGTCATTGAAGGTAATGTATTGTTAACAGCAATCAGGAAAATGAAGCAAAATATCAATGAAATACTTGCAAGGAAGTCCGATTGCTAACGGCTACAGTTTGGCATTGAAGTGACAATTGCAGTAGAGGAATAACTATTGTAGGGCTACTTTGTAGAGGACATTTTTCGTTTTTCCTTCAGGAGCATAGATGAATAAGTTGTCTGGATGGCCAACTCTGGAACAACAGATGTAGAACTATCCATGTGAAAAGCACATTTGAAGGTCCCATCCGACAACTTTCAGCAACTGACCTTGTGCTTTGTTAATTGTCATGGCAAAACTGAGTTCGAGAGGGAACTGAAGTCTCTGCACAGGGTAGGAGCAGTTTGTTGAGTTTAGTGGAATTTTTGGAATGAAAACAGTATCGTTTTGCTGTGACCCATGATAATTTGGGCTTCAGTGAAATGGTTCATCATTTCTTTGACCACCAGGCGAGTTCCATTGCATAGTGTGGGTGTGTTTAGATTGTATAGAAGGCTGACAGGGCAACTGACTTTTAAGTGAAGTTCATGAGGAGGGAGTCCTGGAGGATCTTAGGAGTTGAGAAATTCTGTTGTAAAGTGTGTAACCTGATCGAGGTTGGTAACAGTGTTGACTACTTTGTAACAACGTTCTTGAGAACGTAGCTGACTGAGTAAGTCGTAGTTAAGAGTGTTGACAGCTGCATTTGTAGGTGCAAGCACAACCCTGTCATGAAGCCAATCTGGTTTTATGTAGTCCATTGTAAGATTTGGGTAAACAGCAGAACATAAGTCATTAAGGCTGGAGACAGTGTGGCCAACAGTGTCTCGAGTGGTCAATGTATCCATTGTTGTCAGACTTAATTTGTCCATTACTGATTTTAAGGAGCATTTCTGAAAACTGGGTTGTAAGTTGACCAATCTGTATGAGTGATCTCATATTGATGGTGAGTTGTTTCGATTGGACATGCAACCAAATAAGGGATATTTTAAGGCAGACATTAAGTTCATCACTGGGTGTTCTTTAGGGTATAATAGGCAGAGTTTGTCAAAAATCTCCTGCAAGATGTAGAGTTACATCTCAAAGGATGTTGTTCGATCTAAGGTCTCTCATTGTGGTATCAAGTGCTTGTAGGGAACATTTATGGGACATAGTTGCTTCATCTCAAACAATGAGTTTGCACTTTTTCAAAATTTTCACTTTGACTGAGGAATACATTATGTGGTACACTGGATTTTCTTGTTGTGCTACATTGAAAGGTAATTTGAAGATAGAGTGTGCTCTTCGTCTGCCATTGAGAAGAGTCAAGGCTATTCTTGAGGAAGCAATAGCAAGATCACCATAATGCTGCAGCTCTGCAAGAAGATTAAGGAGGAATGTTTTTCCAGTTCCATCGGGTGTGTCTAAGGAGATGATTCTGCCAGTGTGTGTGTGGATGTTTCCAAAGACAAAATTGTATACATCAACTTGATCAGCATTCAGAAGGGGCTTGTTGTCAGCAATGTACTGTTTGAGTTTTTGGATGTTGTAGGATGTTTCTCTGAGAATGAGGTGATTGAGACAGGCATCTTCATTTCTGTCTGGAGTGTTGAGAGAGTAAGCATCCAGTTGTTGATCTCCAGTTGCCATAACTAAGTCTTCCAAGAGAAGAAGCCCCCTGTTGTAAATGGCAGGGGTAGTGAGAGTGTCAAAGCTACCTGTGATTTGGTGAGTCTGCAGCAAAATGTCATGGCACATTGAGTCTTTGTATTTATTCCAAAGTGAAGGTGTGTCTGTCAGGTTGCAGAAAACCAACATTATTGCAAAAAAGTGTCAAAGCTTGTGCGGAGAATGTCACAGAGAGGCCTGTTTGAGTGCATTATCATGTTGATCATCTGTATCCAAAAGTCTCCATTTGGAGTAGGCATCTTTGAAAGTGCCACGTAAGTGGCCATCCACTGTGTGAAGGTCATCATAGAAGGTTGGTTCCTTAATGACATGAAGTAAGAGCTGCTGATGGAAGCATTTGGAGTTAAAGGAGTGAACTGTGTAGACACGTCTGGTTGTGTTGCCTTTGTACATGACTGGATCCAACTGTGTATGCTTCTCTTGTATTTGTTGTTGCCACTGGGTAGATGATTGATTCCATGTATAATAATGTGGCACTTCAGGGTACAAAATAGACTCTGTGATGGGGTTGACTTTGTATAGGTGAAAAAAAGGCTGTGAGAGCTGCCTGTGGCAGGGCAGCTGCTTCTTGAATGAGGCTGTCTTCTGTGAGGTAAATTCGCTGCCTATTGTCCAAATGAACGCTGAGATGAGGGTATCATTTGTGAATTGGGAATCCTAAGGTTCTCCATATGGCATCATTGGTGGATATGTAGTGTCCAGTTTCTAAAAGAGTCACTTCATCATCATCATCATCATTGTTTAACGTCTGCTTTCCATGCTAGCATGGGTTGGACGATTTGACTGAGGACTGGTGGACCAGGAGGCAACACCAGGCTCCAATCTGATTTGGCAGAGTTTCTACAGGTGGATGCCCTTCCTAACGCCAACCACTCTGAGAGTGTAGTGGGTGCTTTTACGTGCCACCGGCACGAGGGCCAGTCAGGCGGTACTGGCGATAGCCACACTCGAAATGGTGTATTTTATGTGCCACCTGCACAGGAGCCAGTCCATTGGCATTGGCAACGATCTCGTTTGAATGTCCCTTCACGTGCCGCTGGCACAAGTGCCAGGAAGGCGACATTGGTAGCGACCACGCTGGTGCTATTTACGTGCCACCGGCACAGAAGCCAGACAGCGGCTCTGGCAATGATCGCGCTCAGACGGTGCTCTTAGTGCTCCACTGGTACAGGTGCCATCACGATTTTGCTTTCGATTGCCCCAACAGGTCTTCGCAAGCCGAGTTTAGTGTTCCCACAAATTTAGTTCGATTTCAATTTCACTTGCCTCACCATGTCTTCGCAAGCGGAGTTTAGTGTCCAATGAAGGAATGTTATGCGTAAGTGGGCTGGCTACATCCCTGGCAGAGGCCTTGGATTTTGGTCTCACTTGGCTTGCCGGGTCTTCTCATGCACAGCATATTTCCAAAGGTCACAGTCACAAGTCATTGCCTCGGTGAGATCTAATGTTCGGAGGTCATGCTTCACCACCTCATCCCAGGTCTTCCTAGGCCTACCTCTTCCATGAGTTCCTTCAACCGCTAGTATGTGGCACTTTTTCACGCAGCTATCCTCATCCATTCTTGCCACATGTTCATACCAGCGCAATCGTCTCTCTTGCACACCACAACTGATACTTCTTATGTTCAACTTTTCTCTCAAGATACTTACACTCTGTTGAGTATGCACACTGATATTACTCATCCATCAGAGCATACTTGCTTCATTCCTTGCAAGCTTACGCATGTCCTCTGCAGTCATGGCCCATGTTTCACTGCCATGTAACATGAATGTTCAGACACATGTGTCATACAGTCTGCCTATTACTCTGAGAGAGAGACCCTTTGTCACCAGCAGATGTAAGAGCTCTCTGAACTTTGCCCAGGCTATTCTTATTCTAGCAGCTACACTTTCAGCGCACCCTCCTCCACTACTAACTTGGTCACCCAGATAGCGGAAGCTATCAACTACGTCTAGTTTTTCCCCCTAGAATGTGACAGAAGTTGTTTTCTGCATATTTACAGTGTTTATTGTTCCTGAACATCTACCACATACAAAAACTATCTTCCTAGTTAACCTGCCTTTGATATTGCTGCACCTCTTATGTGTCCATAGCTTGCACTGGGTACGATCCTGTAGATTTTGTTTGAAAAACAGCTCTATCCAATCCTTTGGTAATGTACTTGCATACGTAACATATGGATTTGACAGAATTCTACATTGATGTGTGCATGAAATGTTTTGCAGAGTATCTTGTGGGGTACGACCCACTGATTGTCAACCAAAAAAAAGTATAGTGGTGTGATACAAATGTATCGGAGACAATCAATTTCTGAATGCTACTTTGGAAAGAGTTACCTCCCTTCCCCACAATAGTCACGATGCATCAGAAATGGAGGTTTTTCTGACCCTTTCTCTAGAAGCTCCATCACATCATATTACTCCATCTGTAGAACATAAGTGATGTATTTACTAAGTGTGAACAGAATCAGATGAAAAACATTGATTTTACTTAGCATTAACCTAATGGTTGCTCACATACACACACACACATATTCCATCTTATATATTATAGGTATCACCTTATAATTCTTGTGATTCAAATATTCCACACTATATTTCATGAATTATGGTCAGTACTTTTCTTATAGTCCTACTAATGAAAACCTTAGATCTGTACATTTCCAATTTAAGTTTAGAAGTTGTTATTTAACTGTCCAGCATCTAATTCAGCAAACATAATGTGTAAATCTTATCTACTTATACTAAAATAGAAAAATTATGTTGATTTTCTTTATAATTCTGATTTCTTTTCTTCTTTCTCACTCCTTTTCATAGGTGGCCGAGGAAGAAACAAACACTGGTATTGCTACAGTGAGCTTTACAAAAGAACCAGAAATGGAGGTTTATGGTGAGGTATGTTAGCCTATTTTCATTTCACTCTAGATAGAAGAAATTCAATGAAATCTTCCTTTAAACAGCTATTCTTGCTCTAGATGATAGAACGAGGTTACATATCTGAAGAGTGACCATATAAAAACAACTAAATTAACCCTTTTGTTATTATATTTCTGACCAAAATACACACTTCATGGGTTTCAATTAAATTGTAAAATAATCATGAATTTAGACTAGTTTCATTAAACAACTGTAACTTTTTTTATTTATCAGCTTATTAATGTGATATTTGGAACATAATTGAAGAAAGGGTTCTTAATCAATTCTATTGCATAATTTTTGTCGCAAAGTGACTCTAATTACAGGTAAATCCAGGTAAACTGAGCAAAATGTAAAAATATTTAAATTTTGTTTAAACATTACCATAGAAAATGAGTCCTCAGCTAATATTTAATTGAGATATGCAACAAAATTTTGATATAGAACAAATGTGCTCACCACTAGATTATCAGGTGAATTTAATGCACAGAAGAACAGGTGTACCATAAAGGTAAAATAAACTGAAATACTGGAATTTGCTTTTGAAGAAAACTAGAAAATTAAATACAACTGAATGAAATATACTCACACACATACAT
>NC_068983.1:92306651-92314331 GCF_001194135.2 Octopus bimaculoides
TTATTCTCTTTAACCCGAGCAACGCCGGGTATTTCTGCTAGTATATAATAAAGATTTGCAATAGAAATTAAATCAAAACTTTTCACTCACCTTACAGGTAAATTAGAATTACAGGTTTAATTAAAATTACAGGTAAATTAAAATAAAAAGTTAAACTAAGTAAATTTGGAAAATATTTAAACAGTCTAATTATACATATATACAAACAATATTCACACAATATTTCTATCATGGAAAGTTGTAAAACATCCCACTCTACATACTGCAACCTTGCAGAATGCACATTGGAAAGATGTTTCAACTAGCTGTCCACTGGGAGTTTTCCTTTGTTGATGTAGACATTCATGGCACTGCCTTTTGCGACCCCTGATTTTTTCTAATTTATGGAGATCAGCTGAACTCAGAGGAATATCGCTCTAGCAGGCTTTGCTTTTCCTTCCTGCAGTTATTTTTTAGAGGAATAACCTGCCCTCAACTGCGTTACACCATCTGCTCGGAACTGCAGATGGTTGCACTGCTTGCGAACCCCTCCTGATTTGGTATATAATATAAATGCATTTACAATGCTCATGTTTACTATATACCAAACCAGGTATCGCCCCATTTATTACCCGGTTGGTTCAGCCGATACACACCGCCCATGTACCTGTTATAATCAAGGTTCACAAGCGGGTTGCCATTTTCATCTACACATGGTTGTGCACTGGTAGATAGAAAATTTATTTGCCTCTTTTCTCTGTATGCGGTCGCTAGCAGTTTTCCTTTCTGCCATTGGATTATTTCACCTCTTTATTTTAATTTTGCTTTTTTTATATCCAACAGCAGCCCTTTTCTACCAGCAATTACTGTAGCACACATATATGTTGCCACAGCTACTAAATCCACTGCAAGTTTGACCAAACTAAAAAATCGGTCAAGAAATAATATACGGCCCTGGATATAGTATGGAAGTGATAAATTCCAGATTACATCGTACCCTAGGGCATGCTGACTAGCATTATTGTCTCTTTTCCCCATATAGAAGCTAAATCCACAGCAGTACCCAGTATTTGCCTCACAAATTTTCCTAACTTTGATCCCCCATTTTGTGGGCTTTCCTGGCATATACTATCGGAAGCGTACCCTTCCTTTATACCCCAGCATGCCCTCATCGATAGATAAGTATCTCCCAGGGTTGTAAAATATTTTATATGCATTTTGAACGCAGTCGATGAGGGATCAAAGTTTGGTTCTCCACATACTGGTGTACTGCTAGTGTCTCTCACATGTAAATATTGGTTCAGTTTCACAAATCATATTCAGGTTATAATACTGGAAACATACTGATCGCCAAAAGGTTCCTGATTGCTCCAGTAATTTGTAATTCTGCGTAACTGTCTTATACCCATAATAATATTTATGGCAAAAAATACCCATGTTTCATCTAGGTTGTAGGAAACCACAAGCTATCTTTTTTTCCAGCTTGTTTACATTCTGCGTAACAGTTTGTTTCCTCAGTGATTGCTTCAAACAAGCATGCTGGAAAAAATAAAAAGAAAAAGATCTAATGGTTTTACTTCTTGAGAAAGACCCTGTCTCCTCAGAAAAAATTGTTAATAAAACATTTTTTAACTTTTTACTCCATTCTGGTATAAAATCATCCTCACTGTCGATGTCACTGCTTTCAGTTTCTTCAGAATTGCTGCTTTCAGTTTCGGATACAGAAATATCTGATTCATTTTCGTCCACTATGTGCTTTTGCACTTTATTTATTCTTTTCCTCGATATCTCCATATCTTCCATTGAAAAGCCTTCAAATTTGGAATCACTTCTTGATAGCATGAAACTCCTCTTCATTTTCAAAGTTGAAAAAAATTAACACCGAAGAAAAGTAGAAAAACATCTTCCGAAATTCACTGAGTTCAAATATCACACCAAACAATGTCGGATACAATAACTCAAATGTTTGCAAAGTGAAATCACTTGTTTTAATGTATGTACTAACGAGATTTGGGTTCAAATTTATATTTAAAAAACAACGGGTGCTCTCGGCCAGCTACGGCCAGGTTGGTTTTATAAACCAAAGCATTTTTCGGACGGCTACGGCCAGGTTAGTAACGAAAGGATTAATGTCCCAAATATGCACAGTTAAATATGTACAATACATATCTGTGAATCTAGTTGTGAGAGTCATCAAATGTTTTACTGTTAAAACTAGCAGAGGTTATATTACAACTAAATATAAGACTTTACATTCATATTTCTTGTCAAATGTTGCCATATATTGTATCATAATCTTATGTGTTAACTCTAAATGTCCTGTTGAAAATTTTACATCAGTAGATCACTCCTGTAATGGTAGAAAGAAAATACCTAAAATGGTGCTTGTTAATTCAATGGCTTGTAATATATTTACTTATGGTCAGATCATTAAGGAAATTGGTTGTGTCAGTTTTGGGGGTGCCTTTTTATGTAAACAGTCATTCGTTAAAAAACATGTTGAAGCATGATTAAATGAGTGTTAAATAATTGGTAGGGCTGGTTGTGGCTGCATGTTGTTACCCATATTCAAAAGTAAGTCCATTTGAAGTTTTTGAGGAAACTATTAACATTACAAAGACTACAATAATAGTGAGTTGTGGGAGGCTGCATTGTTGATTATCAGTAGTGAGTTATGTAGGTATGTTGGCCAAGAATTAGATAGCTACAGCTTTTTCCATTGTTGGAAAAGTGAAAATATTGTGTTCATGGCAGATGAGTGATACTTTTTAACCCAACATCAAGCAGCGACCAAGAATCCTGTTTGCCTGTTTTCTCTGAGACCTCTCAACCCCTGCACTAATTGCATTGCACTTCTATATCTATAACCATATTTTGGTGGGAAACCAAGGAATTTTCCACCGATCATATGATTGCAGTTGAAATACTATTGGTCAAAATTCTGGGCAAGTCACCTGACATGTTGTTGCCTCATTTTCGTTATTGAGCTGAGAAAGTTTGAAATCTAAGCCCTACTACATATATTAGTGATTGTTAATTTATTACATAATAATTAATAAACAGATACATCTCAAAAAGATGACAAAGATCATCATCATCATCATTTAACGTCTGCTTTCCATGCAAGCATGGGTTGGACAATTTGACTGAGGACTGGTGAACCAGATGGCTACACCAGACTCCAATCTGATTTGGCAGAGTTTCTTCAGCTGGATGCCTTTCCTAACGCCAACCACTCTGAGAGTGTAGTGGGTGCTTTTACGTGTCACCCGCATGAAGGCCAGTCAGGCGGTACTGGCATTGGCCACGCTCGAAATGGTGTATTTTACGTGCCACCTGTACAGGAGCCAGTCCAGCGGCACTGGCAACGATCATGCTTGAATGTCTTTTCATGTGTCACCGGCACAAGTGCTAGGAAGGCAACGTTGGTAACAATCACGCACAAATGGTGCTATTTACGTGCCACCGGCACGGAAAATGCATTTAGTAACAGACATACAAACATTACGAACAAAAGATGTTTTCCTCAGACATTTTTGCAGTTGAGTTACTCACTTGAGAAACATCATACCTATGTATGCATGTAAGTTGTGATAAAAAAAATTTTCAGCATTAAATCATGAAAATTTAGCAAAACAAGTGTTGAATTTAATAGTGAACATTATAAAATGTAATTAAATGACAGATGAAGAGATTAAATTATTCTCCCTTAGATTAGAGAAGTAAACAAGAATATTTCAATTCTCATGGTTTCAGATGATATAGGACTTGCACAGAACGCAACAAGGTTACCCAAGAGCAACTTGAATAACTTAGAAAACACTTTGGAACAATAGGCATTATTCTGTGACTTCTTACCAATAGTTGGGTTGACTCTACTTTCAAATTATCTACACGATTAAAGTGCAATGAGACTATAGCAATATCATTAGCTGTCAGATATCTGGAACAAGTAAATTATAGTGATCTAATTTTTTTGCTCTTGGTAGTCATTTCATTTTGCTTGCATTGCTAATATAATCTTAAAAACTTGTGTTTCATATGTGTACCAAAAAAAAAAAGGTTACAGGCAATCACTTTTGTGTAGCATCTCTAAGACCTGACAGCCACGACAAAATATATTTGAAAATGGATGGCTTTTAGAATGGCTTTTCACAGATGGCTATTTGAGTTGATAGGGTACAAATTTTTATCCTTCATTATATCCATAGTAAATAATCTTAATACTTAACAGCTAAAGATAGATATCACAGGGTACCATAATTCATTGCTAAATTTAATTCCTCTTGTGGATAAGCTACCTTTGATAGTCCATAAATCTATCATGGGGAAGAATTTTGACTTATTTTTAATGCTAGAAGAAACTGGAGTTGTATGTGCCTTATGAATAAGGCTCAGAAAATGCATCATCTTGGAGAACAAACTGAAAAACAATGTTACTAAGGTGCTTAAAGGATTTGTTTTTCTTAAACATTCAGCTGTCTGCCTCTATATCATAGGTTAGTCTAAGTAAAGATGGTTAAGGCTGCATAGCTAAAACAATTGGAACAGCCCCCAAAATTTGTTCAGTTACAGTTGATTGTGGTATTGGTGAGTGGTTAAGAAGCTCACTTTGTGACCATGTAGTTCTATGCTCAGTCCCATTGCATGGCACCTTGGGCAAATGTTTTCTACTATAGTACTGGCCCAACCAATGCCTTGCGAGTGAATTTGGTGAATGGAATTTGTGTGGAAGTTTGTTGTGTATATGTTTTTGTGTTTGCCTCCTCCCCCACTGCTTGATTATTGGTGTTAATTTGCTTATGTGCCTGTAACAACAGTTCAGCAAAGGAGACTGATAGAATAAGTACTGGGTTGATTTACTTGATTAAACTCTTTAAGGCACTGCTCCAACATGGCTGCAGTACAGTGACTGAAACAAGTAAAAATATATTTGTAATTTTAGATTTAGCTGTCATCAGCTAAGTTTCTAGAGAAGTTTTCCTTTTGTATCTTTTATACTGGATTTTGATGGCTTAACATATTTCCTCTCTTCTCTGCTAACAGAACACAAAAATACATGTTGAATTCATTGAGCTTTTTAACAATGACAGTTGAATCTTATAATTGCAACAGTTGTCAGTGTGCATGAATGACAAAGCACAGATGAGCTGTGAGAAAAACTAAGTGTATGCAGACTCAAATGTATTATGCAAGACAGAAGACTGCATTAGTACAGACATTTAATGTGTATCTATGATGACGGTAGGATGTCAGAAGATTCAAATGGAAGGATGAAATAAACCAAGCAAGATTGAAGCAGAAATAGTGAAAGCTGATCTCAGTAACCAAACCTCTCAAAGCAAATAGAGACAAGAATGTAGTATGTGATGAGTTACTATGTTAAAGAGAACCCATCCAATCCATGCAAGCATAGAAAAACAGTTGTGAAAATAATGAAGAATTTAAAGAGACTGGTGGTGGTCTGTATCAGCAGAGGGTAAAATCAAAACATTAAGTACATTAAATTGCCATAAAAAAGAGACTATCATGAAAAGCTATCTGAAATGTTAGATATTCTCTTGTGAAATGCAAAATGGAGAAAATTTAGCAAGCTTTATTGAAATATACTAACATTTTAAGTAAAAAATTATTATAATTGATGGGTTTGTCTTTCCTTTCTTCTTCAGACAATATCTACATCACTTATTCGAGATAAGAGTGGTCTTGGTTTTAGCATAGCTGGAGGTAGAGACTCTGATTCCTTCAAGACTAATGACCATGTAAGTATATATACAACAACTTTTTTCAGTTCACTGTCACTTATAGTAAATATTTATAATAATGTTGTCTTAAGTTTAATATGCAAATATAAATTTTTAATAAAAATGAACATTAAGTAGCTCAACAAAAATCTGGGAGGAGACAGTAAGATCACCTACCTTACAGGATAATACAAAGTTGAAACCAGTCCAAATCATGCTGGTGTGGAAAAATGAATAGTCAAATAAAAATCTTTGTCTCACCATGTTCAATCTTTGCTTTTTTACTTTCACTAGGATAAAATCTTGAGTTATGGTGAGAAGTATTGGTAGTGAATAGGCAATTTTCTTTTTTTCTTGTTTTATTTCATTTTTTTTTTTTTATCTTTCATGATGAGAAGAAAACATGTTATGGTTATCTTGAGAAAGTAAGATAGTTTTAAAAGTCAGCATCTGAAGAAAGAACAACTTTGAAACATTTGCATATTTATAGTGATCTATATGAAATGTTTTAATTTAAGCTATGAGCCTTCTGCTATCTGCCTCCACTCTTCTTGAGACATAATGTTGACATGCAAGAATAAAGATAGCAAAATTTTGTTTTGAAAATGTATACACTCATGATGTGGTTAACAGTATGAAAAATTTCAAACCCTTAAAAAGAAATATATTGTTTTATTTTTTTTTTTGGTGCTTTCATGTTATGACAAATATTCCTGATATATATATATATATATATATATATATATACTCTAGGTTATAAGAATGTGTCTTACAAAGTTATTCCAGATCAAGAATATTTGTGTCCCATAGATTTTACACTCAGTATTGATATGTTATACACAGGATCAGGAATCATAATGTTTAATTCTTATTATAACCAAAATTGTTGTTCATTCTTTGATAATTAATAAAATATGTATATACGATATATTAGAGCTAGTTAGTTTTATGCATAGTAAATGAAATCATTATTATCATTAATGTAGGAAATGGATAGCAGGATGTGTTCAGTGTCAGACATAATATTTTGTAATATTTAACTGTGACCCCTTACATTTTGAGTTCAAATTTGCAATTTTCATCTTTCTGGAATGATAAAATAAGTATCATTAGTATATACATTTGACCACATTATACCCTAAAATTTTCAGCCCTGTATCAATGATATTATGATTAATGCTACCACTAAACCTTGATGTATTCAACTATTTTAGTTGTATACTGTGTATAAATTTCTTTTGTAGTTTTATAATTTTAGCTTTTCTTTGTCTCACCCTGTTCAATCTTTGCTTTTTTTTACTTTCACTAGGGTAAAATTTTGAAGTTATAAAGGAATGATCAAATACTATAATTTTTGTTCTCTATATAAATCTTTAAGTCCTGTTAGAAACTAGAGATTTTGATAAAATATAATTATCCCAGTATAAAAATCATAAAAATATTACTATTGCATAAGTCTGGATTTGTGTATATTGTGGATATGGTTTTTACATGTTGTCATGTCTGTCTCACCTGGCTAGGTTGGTTGAAATCTGATAAGTTGATATGTGTTTTCACACATTTTTACATGATATCAAAACCGAGGTATCCAACACTGAATTTGTGCTCTAGGTAGTCTCTGCAACTTGAAAGTTACCAACAGAAAAAACATTCCAAAATACGCCTTCATCTCTTCATTCAAGGGCTTTGCTAAGCCCAACCAATTATTATTTACTCTTCTTACAACAATTATGTTTTTTTCATAAGCCCACTAGTACACGATGACCTTACATTTAAAATATATCAGTAAAATATTGTTTTTTTTTTTTTTAAATCCTTTCCATTCACTAACTAAAGCATTGATGCAATGACCAACAATTGTGGTAACACTACTCCTGCTCAGAATTGATAAATTGTGATATCACTTAGTTTGTGGGTGTGTGTAGATGACACTGAAATATTACTTTAATTATTTTCT
>NC_068983.1:92314341-92334891 GCF_001194135.2 Octopus bimaculoides
TTTCTCTAATTAAGTTATTAATAAATGATATTGAATTTTAACTCACTGCTTGAGGTATTAACTACTTTTGTGCTTGAAAATCAAAGAAAGAAAAATTTGAAGAAATTCAAAGCACAATGCACAAAAGAATAAATGCACATAGGAAATCTTTTGACTGGAATTTCTTTCTAAAACGAGGCTCAGTTCCAAACAACAACACTGTTTGAATTGCAGTACTGGACTTAAAGGGCTTATTTAAAAATTTTACTGAATATATTATTTAGTTGATATTTTATTGATATAATCCATGAAGGATCAGACAACATACCTTCTAATATATAGTTACACATCATGTTTTAACTTCAAGTGCCACCAAGGTCAACTTTGCTTTGCATCCTGGGGGTTGATGGAAATAAGTTTCAGTTCAATTGAATGTTCCTACATCCTAGTTTATGACTTTGTATTAGAAATCATTATGATTATTTTATTCAATAAAAAGATTTAAACTTATATCTTATTTTTGTCAAATCAAAAATAGTATTTTTGAATTATTGTGTAGAGGGAAGAAAAAAAATCTCATGTCTAGATATACATGATTTTTTTTTTTTTTTCAAAACTATAAAATGTCACTTTTACTTTCTTTTTAACTACTTGATGCTGACCATATTTTGATTTTGTTTTTCTTGCCAGCAGATTGCCATAATAAAAGTGACTATAAGTTTCTTCAGCTCTTGCTATCATTGCATGATTTTATTTTTTATATTTTATTTTTGTTTTTACATAAGGTTCAATATGTATTTCTTGGTCTTTGATTTGCTGTTCTTATATAAAATGTTTCTACCTTATCTTTATATAAAACAGTTTAGTTGTAGCTGGATCCAGATAATTAATATAGCAATGATTGTCAAATCTTTTTTTTCTCTTGATTTTACTGAAATCTCTAAATCATTTTGGTGTTAGAAATTTTAGAGACATTAGATTATTTAGTCTATCTATATAGTTCTAGGGACTACTGCATAGACAGAAGCTAGTCTGTTGTTTCAACAGTATCTCTATTGCCTTTTATTATTTGAAATTAGTCTAGAGTTAGATTTAAAATATAGTAGGTCTGCAACCACTTATGCAGTGTACCTTTTAGGGTAGTTAAATTAACCTAAAGTCTTTTGGACAAGCTTATACAAACTCTAACTGTCTCTCTTAATAGCTTTAGTATTTCAGAAGACTGCAGCTTGTCAAGAATCTATTAGGTAGGCTGTAGATGGCTTATAACCTATGATGCAACTATTATTGAATCTGCATAGCTCACACCAAGGACTTATTCATTCATAATGATTTCTGACAACCCAGTTAATCCTATATTCTAAACTGATTTTAAGCATACAACATCACTATATTGAATTTAATATTTTTCGTTACATTGTCTCAGTTATTATATAATGTTAAACCTTGAAAACTAGAAGAAAAATTTAAATACATGAAAGTAAGCAGGTGAAAAAAAACGTTGACAATAGTAGTATTTCATTGTTGGGATGAGTA
Organism: Octopus bimaculoides; assembly: GCF_001194135.2. Taxonomy (NCBI): domain Eukaryota; kingdom Metazoa; phylum Mollusca; class Cephalopoda; order Octopoda; family Octopodidae; genus Octopus; species Octopus bimaculoides. The sequence goes on from NC_068983.1 coordinate 92,315,857, forward strand.
TCTTAATATTCCTTTATCATACCTAAATGCTTTGTCTCTACTATGTGTTTATGTATATGACATACATGTGTATGTTGTGGTTGATTGTGTGATATGCTGTAGCTTTGTCATCAGTGATATTCAGTTAATATTACTGCATATGCTTCTGCTTTTACATCTCCAAAATTATTGATGTCTACCTATGTGTTGTATCCTTTATTTTAACCACTATTACAGCAGTTTTCTTCTTTCCTGGAGGTCAGTATATTGTTGGAATGCTATTAAAGTAGAAATAAACTGATGAGCTTTGGAGTTCTTTTCTTTTTAAAGTGTTTGTTGTTGGTTTTGTTTTTGTTTTGTTTTTTGCCTATATGTGTGTTATATGCATGCATGTTGTATTAAAGATTTGACTCTTTAGTTGATTAGCTTAATGTTAAGCATTTTCAAATTTGTCTCTTTTTTATAATTGCCTTGTTTTCTTTGGAAAAGTTTAACATTGAGGGAATCCACTACCATGCTAAAGTATCTTTAATGCAGCATGTATTATGATGCATTTCTGCTAAAATATATTTTCACAGTTCTGAGTAGTAGTTCAGTAGATTTGTTGTAGGAAACATATCTGTATCAATTGTTTTATTGACTACATAATTTAAAACCTCTATAGATTTAACAAATATTTCCTTTTTGTTTATTCTCTGAGTTATTAATATTACTTAAACTTTATTACTGCTAATCCCAAATCATTTCTAACTATTTTCTGTTGCATTGTATTTTCTTTTGTGTCTATGTGTGTTTCAGATTTGTAAGAATTTTCAGGATATATCATAAAATCTTTACAATAACCTACAACACATATCCTTCTCTCTCCTGCAATCTCAAAATTTGTTTGGTGACATCATATTAAAATTACAATAGAGATTAATATTTGTTGACCTATTCATTCTGCTTTTGTATTTTTTTTTTATTGTCACAGATTAAAAGATTAGTTGACTATCAGCTAAATGATCAGTGGTTTGTACCATGGCAAAAACATCTAATTCAACTCTCAATAAATCATTCCATCTAGCAATAAATAGTTACAGTGGGAATGGGAACTACTGCAGTATATCCTCCCTTCACTTATCAGATCAGTGTTTCCAAAATTTTTTCATTTATCATCTACCTCATTTCCAATATCTTATACCCCATAACACATGTTTCTCAGTCTTTTAACTACCACCTCTTTTCTTTTACTAATGCTTTTTCAATACCTCATTAATACAAAATTGAATATACCACAAAAATCTACTGCCAATAGGTTGATCATTAAAAAGCTTCTTATACATAAATCAATTTAGTTCCAGGTACTAATCTGATAAAGGTAACTACTTACCACTGCACCACCTTATCATCAATATAATAATCTGCTTGTTCGTTCACCCATTATACTTTAGTTAGTTAGAGAGAGGGGTGGGTGGTGGAGTGTGAGTCAAGAAGAAAGAAATAAAGAAGTAGAGAAAGATGTACAATAAGGCCAAATATGTCAGGTGGTTAGTTGAAGGGAAAGGCCAAGAGGGGGAGAGGAATGTTAACAATGTACTGTAGGGTGGGGAGGGAAGGGTAAAGAAAAAGATATGTTTAGGATATAATATTTAGCAGAGGGTGATGTTCTGGTGGTAAGGTTAAAGAAAGACAAATAGAGAGAGATGGACAGGGAAGGCAGTTACATTAAGAGAGAGAGAGAGAGAGAGAGAGAGGAGGATAGTATTTGTCTTGTCAGAGTAGAGATACAGTGACAGCAAAAGTAGATATAAACAAACAGCTGAACTGATATGAAATGAAATGAGCTTTGTTACTGAAAACTATAGTGATGATGATGGTCATGGTGTGTTGATAGTGGAAAGTATATTTTTTTATCAAGCTAAATCTATAATATTCTTCTACCTGTTTTTCACACTTTATTCTTTAGTTTGTTAGTGAGGAGGAGGAGGTTGTGTGAGAGAGAGGAAGTTGGAATGTGAGAGTGAGTGAGAGAACAGATAGCTAGTCAATGCATTATGCTGTCACTCATGTAGTTAGTGGAAGTGCGATGTAAAGAGGAAGAAAGAAATGTTAAAGACATGAAGAGAGGAATTGCATGGTTAAAAAATTTTTGAAGAGGTGAAGAGAAAAAGAGAAATATAAAGTGCTAAGCAGGTAGAAATTTTAAGATCATATAATATATTATTGTGACTGGATGTGAAATAACTTAGCAAAATAAAAATAAAGATTATCCCTTCTTTCTTAGATATCTTCCCTTAATCTTTTTCGTTCTGTGGAATTTTCACTGGTCCCACTAGTAAACAAACATTTCTCATATTTAATCTTAGTTATCGACCCAACTTTTAGCACATGGCTTTGGCCAAACTCAGTTATATATTCCTTGTGCTTCATATATAGTTACAATTGAAATTTATCTTTATATTCAAATTTATATTGTATTTGAACATACCAAAAATAGTTGTATTTTGTATGTTTGCAGATATTGATTTTTCTGCTCATGTGCAAATTTACTTGTGTTTGGTTATACTTGGAGGTGGACACATCATGAGATTAACAATGACATTCATTATTAAAAGCAATAATATTTAAGCATTTTGGGACATTACCTAATGCTACAGATGCAGAAACTATCTATATTGACAGTTTTTCAAATTATACTTTTGTTTATTGTTTATAATTTACATCCATAAATTTAATTTTGCTTATTTATTTAATTACATTTTGAAGTTTCTTATTATTGCTAGTATTGTTATTATTATCATTGTTATTGTGATAACAGTTTATCATAATATTACGTTTAAATTTGTTTAAAGTTAATATTTAAATAAGAATAGACTTTAAAAAATGTACAGATGCATCTATCATCTCTTCTCTTATTGTTACTGGGGCAGTACTGCTCACTTTTTGAAGCACTACCTTATGACATTACTGAATCATGTTAAAGGGTAGGAATCACTCAGTAGAGTAGATGACATAACACAATAGAAATCTCATACGGTTGATAAGGAAATGAACATCCATTTAGAAATGCCTTCTCTATTAATAACTTTTGTAATCCCAATAAACCCCAGTGTATAATATGTGAACCATTGATTTAGATGAAAAGAAAGTATTAAGTAATACTTCTATGACCTAAAATATTAAGTGTTATTAGTGGAAGTCATATCCACATCTGCAGTTCCTATATATAAAGCATGCTTTAATACTAAGAGGAGCATTCATGCAGCTGTAAAAGCAATTGCAACAACAGTGTGTTAAATTTATCCTGGGCATCCAGCTGTAGAAACCATACCAAATCAGATGAACCTGGTGCAGCTCTCCAGCTTGCCATCTCAGGTCAAACCATCTAACCCTTGTCAGCATAGAAAGCAGACATTAAATGATGATGACAATGATAACAACAACAATTGGCATGAGATTGGATATAGAAAAATTTATGTTGAGTTATGTACAAAAATGTTGGTTGTGATCTTTAACAATCTCTGTTTCTTTTCTCACTATCATTCGCTATTTGTCTTTTTTAGTTTCTCACTCCGTTATTGTCTGATTTCTCTTCCACTTCTAATTAATAATCTCCAACAGTTTTCTGAACCAATTCTTCTAATGGTATGATTTTCCTAGTGTCATCTGTAACTCCTACATTGTCCGGTCTGCTGTTGCTGGGCATTTTGTTTGGTTTCATTGTTTTTTTATAGTAAATCATTTAAAATGATGCATGCTTCTAGATTCTGGTATTTTTGGTTAAGCATTTTTTGTTCTTCTCCCTTAAATTTAATTTCTACCCATTTCCAGAATATGCATGATTTGTGGTTAAAACTTTTAATGCTATATTCTCTGCCACCAAGATTGGTGCAAAGTATATTACACTTTCTACTAATACTTTTAAGTTCAAAGTACATTATATTATTTCTATGATTTGTCTTACAATTTTAATAGGTTTACAATGAGTGCTGAGGTCTTCTGTGTCTTGTGGCTAGTTTCTGTGTGTATCTGTTGCTTTTAGCTGCTTCATAAAATAAACTTTAAACCATTATTTTACATGGGATAATGCTGGGCAAAGTTATGATCTCTCTCTCTCTCTCTCTCTCTCTAATTAAGCAAGTTAGAAAAGAAGACATTTACAGATGTCTTTGTGTAATATTGATAAACTCTTATTTCATGTTCATGTTCTTTTTAAATGATCACATGATTCTGATAAATCAGTCAGTTGCACTTTACTCTTCTTCTGTTTGGCTTTGTTGTTGTTTCCTTCGACCTGATATAGATGTGATCCAAACTCGATTCATTTGCATCATTATCTGTAATCTAGGTAGAATTAAAATAAACAGAACCTCACTCTAAATTGTCTGTTTTTGTTTGTAATTCCAGTTGCCACATTAATTTTGTTGCATTAAATTCAGAATGACTGACTTACTCACCAGATAGACGTTACTACCAAAAACTACCACTAAATAAAATAACTTTAGCTGTAAATTAAATTCCACAGTTAATTTTATTTGGAAACTTTATTTATTTCTTTTACTTGTTTCAGTCATCAGATTGTGGCCATGTTGTGGCCACTTTTATTTATTATTTACTTACTTCCTTTTTATTTAATTTTTATATTTTATTTTTCATATAAAAGTAAAAATAAGCATTCAGTATTTGAAGACATCTGAGTCATTGCAACTTGTAAATTGCTTTCGAAGTGATTGGCTGTGAATCTTAATCTTTTTTTTTTTATTTAATCACTTCTGCTCAAAAAAAAAAAAAAAACTTTCAGTCATTTATAAGTGTTATCAAAACATCATGGCATATTTTCTGACAAAGGTAGTGTTTCTCAGGAATAGCTGTATAAAAAAAAATGACAACAAAAATTTTCACCACAGAAGTTCTTTTGTCTGAGATTCAATTCCATGTTCAGACTCTGCCAAAACTGATATTGTCTTCCATTGATATAATTAGTGCCTTTTGTATTGAAAATGTGCAGCCTTATGCCAGTGTGTTTGCTTATGTTCTTGTTTATATAAAGTAAGATGAGAATAGGTCTATTTGCTTTTCAAACTACCAAGTTCAATAAAACTAGTATCACTTGTGCCGATTAAAAAAAAAAATTTTTTTATTCTGTTACAGGCACTAGGCCTGAAATTTTGGTGGGGAGGAGTTGATTGCATTGATCTCAGTGCACACCTGGTCCTTATTTTATTAAACTGGAAAGGAAGAAAGGCAAAGCCAAACTTGGTGGAATTTGAACTCAGAACATAAAGATGAGAAAAATGCCACTAAGAATTTTATCTGGCATGCTAACTGTTCTGCCAGCTCACCACCTTAATAATAATAATGATAATGATAATGATGATGATGATGATGATGACGACAATGACAATGATTATTATTATTATTATTATTATTATTATTATTATTATTGCAGTAGTAAATAAAATGCATAGGATTAAGGCAGCATTATGTTGAGCCAAGCCTGTCTTGATTGGAACCAATTCATTTTGAGTGTCTTATACCTTTGGAAAAGGCATGAATAGCACAAAATAATTTTGAAATAAATATGAAATATATATTCTGCACAAAACAATGCTTGTTGTTGGCTAGCCCTGATTAGTTTAACATCTAAACAAACGTATAGCACTAATGTCATCATATGAAATATTTGATTATCATTTCCACCCTGGTTATCACACCTTTAATACGAAATATGTTGTTCTAAGATTTAGCATAAAATAGATAATGGTGGTGGGGGAGGAGTCATGTAGCCACTGTTCTAGGAGCATCACTGAGGACTTTATCTGTTACTTGTTTCAATCATTGGATTATGACCATGCTAGTTTAAGGGTTTAGTTTAACAAATCAACTCCCAGTACTTATTTTTAAGCCTGATACTTATTTTCTCAGTCTCTTTTGATAAAGTGCTATGTTAAAATGAAATGAACCAACACCAGTTGTCAAACAATGGTGGGGACTAACAATTTTTTTTCTTTAGCTCCTCTATCATTATTGACTATGACCAAGGACATTAGATGGGAGAAGACAAGGCATGATGTATCCAGCTGTAGCCAATCAGTTGGATGCGTGCTTGGAATGCTGTGCCATAGGTTGGACACTGGTAATCTGTTGGGACTGAAGGCAAGGAGTTGACTCTGGACTTGCATACTTCACATTTTCTTTGTACTCCTGCAATCCTGTTCTGTTCATAGCAGGTGGCACCTCTGTTGGTTCAGCTTTGCCAGGCAGGGCAGTCTTGTGCTTGTGTTTCTCAGGTGTTGGGGTTGATATCAAAGCTCTTCATTGAGCTTTAAGTGTGTCCTTGAAACACTTTTTCTGTCCACTTGCCTTCCACTAGTTCACTGTGAAACAATCTTTTGCGGGGTTGCATATCAGATAGTTTGCCCACTTGACTTGTGCTCTCCTCAGTAGTGTGTAAATGCTTGGTAGATCAGCTCAAGAGAGCACCTCTGTATATGGGACATTGTCTTGCCAGGTGATTTTCAACAATTTTCTCAGGCAGTTCATGTGGAAGTGGTTTAGTTTTCCAGTGTGGCATTCATTAACTGGGCAAGACAGGTGTACAGTGGTGTAGACAGTACAGCTGCTTGTCAACTTGGTGTCCAGCCTAATGCCTCTCCTTTCCAATACTGATTCATGTAGCTTCCCTTGGCGATGCATGTGTCAACTCCATTGTCATTGTTCACAGATCTGGAGAGTGTACTGCCAAGGTACGTGAACTTATCAACAACTTTCAGGGTATCCCCTTTGACAGTCATGGTTGGTTCCACATATGGCTTCTGCGGGGCAAGTTGGTGCCTGAGCTCTGCCCTCTGAGTACTGATTCTAAGGTCACTTAGGAAGCAAACTACTTATAACCATGCCTGTACCTGTATGTAGTGTATCTTGCTCAGATTAGCTTGCTTTTGACCATTTCTCCCCAAGCTATGTTACCAAGTGAGGGATTTGAACTCACTGTTACTTTCTACTGTAAGATCCATCAGTTTTACAATACTACTACTGCTTTCAGTGGAAGATTGTTCTACCTTGTACCACCTGTTTAAATTTTATAGCTCTCTGTCATAATCACAGACACAGCACAATGTTACTGAGAGTTAGAATCTGGTACTTTGTTTACTCAGCTATCTATGTTGTCATTAAAACTTATGGACTCCATTTTAAAGAGTGAGTAGGAAGTTTGCTTCACCCCATTTGCTATATTTAGTGTGAAATTAAAATTCTTTGTTGACTTACACACAGAAACATTACTAATGGAATTTTAGTTTTAATGATATCTCATTCCATACTTAAACACTGCTGAAGTTGGGTTTAACCAGTTCCCAATAACTGTTAACATATTTAATACTTCACTTCATATTTATTTCTGTAGCTTTCTAATGCTCCATGCATTTGAATATTAACACTAACTTATTAATAGTCAATTGATTAAATATCTAACCAACAAACTAATTGATAGTTTGTTTAATGTGCTGGTTAAACAATTGGTTGTTAGTTAAACTTATTTCATCACTGTTCACAACCTAACTTATTGTTTTCTATGCAAATGATGTCCCTGAATTATTTACTTTTTTGCATTAGGCTTTGACTATCATCCCTCTTGATTGATAAAATATGTACTTGTAGTGTAATGGAGTTCATTGAATTACTTATAATTGTACCTGGGAAAAGAAAGCGAACAAAAAAAAAAACAAGACATTATTGATAGTTGCATTGATGCCAATATAAATCGGTGGCTTTATCAGGTGATAAAGCTTTAGTTCTTGTGTTCATGTTGAGCATCATTACTGTTACTGTTCATATTCTTTCTGCTCTTTTATTTGCTCTTTTTATCTCAGTCTTCAGAAATGTACAAACTGTAAGACTGCCTGTAAATTTTTAGCACTGACTTGTCTATAATCTTCCTGGCAATTTAGATTTTCCCTAAAATTGACCTACTTTTCCTGAATTCATTTTGGTTTCTTTGCAAGATCTTCTGAAGTTCTAGTTGCGTGTGTTTCAGCAACAATTTGATGCACCATTACTATTTATCATCTGCCTTGATTGTCTTTTGCACAGCCACTGAAAAAGGTTAAAAAAAAGAAAAACTCCTGCTTCAGCAGCAAAATCCATCGCTCTCAGTGCTCTATCACCACAATTACAAATGCAGATTATACTGATATCTTCTACATCACCTTGAAAATCCCTGGAGATATGGTCTTTATGTCAGTGCCTCAAAAATTTAATACATCTAGTTCAGTCAATCTGAAGGAATCAATAAACACAATTAAAATCCTTTAAAGTCTGTAGACTTTTCCATATACATTACATCTAAAGAAAAGGATGTAAAAATTTATCTTGCAAAAGCTTGAGCAGTTCTTGGCCTTAGTGTTATCTTAGAGTCCTCACTATCAGTTGATCTTAAAAGAAGTTTCTTTTGTGTCTGGAATCAATGCTATTGTATGGTTCTACTGCTTGAACACTTACCAAGCATCTGGAGATAAGGTTTGATGGTGCTTAACCTCACATGTTACAGATCATCCAACCAAAAATTGCACAACATTCTTCTTGCAATCACATCTGGTCAATTGAGAGAGACTCTTATGCTTTGTAGTATTTTGCTAGAAGACTAAGCAAGTACTCATTAGTGAGACACTCCTATGGGTACTTTCACATGCATATGCCTGGACCAGCTATCTAGCCATATACTGATCAATTTGTACAGACACAGGATGTTGCTATGTTAAGCTACCAAACACTAAACAGAACCATGATGAGCAGCATAATCCAGTGAAGCAAATCCAAGCAAAGTAAACAAGATGATGATTAATAGTTGTGTTCATGTGATTCAGTGGAAAATCCATTTTCTCCTAGTAGTACTTGATTTAGTGTTTCTTTTTGCATTTTGTTTTTCAATGGATAATTCATTACACATGGTAACCAGTAGTATGAATTCAAATTAAGGATTAGTTAATGGAAGGTAAAACATTATGCACAACAACTTCTCATGAGTTGAGTTGTAGATAGGTAGGTAGGTATAAACATTGCTATGAAATTACTTTACTTCATTGATTGTTTAGGCTTTTCTTAATTTCATACAAATATATTACATATGTAAGTCCATAGCTACTTACTTGACGTATAACATGTACATGCATGATGTATGTATATGCATGCATGCCATGATCAAGCTGTAGGTTTAGTGACAAAAAGTGATAAAGAAATATAATTTGTTGGCTACTGTGAAAGAGTAGTTCCTGAAGATACCAATGTGAGTGAGGAGAATACTGGATCAGTACATATATGTATATTTATCCAAACTTACGTATAAGCATATGTATCTGCTGAAATGATATTTTACATTCATAGAACTGCATGCACAAATGTACTCATATTAGTATGCTCACTTACACATTCTCATATGCATACATATATATATGTGAGTATGCACATGTGCATGCACACACTCAGTGTATATCTCATTCATGCACCCACACATACATATGTTAATACACATACACCTTAACTACACATACTACAGATCTATTTGTCTATCAACATGTCCTCTTTAGTTGTAAATCTATACTAATCAGTATATTTGATTTCCTTTTAGGCTATCTATATTTCACGGATTATTGATGGAGCTGCTGCCCACAGGGATGGAAATTTGTTCGTGGGAGATCGCATCCTCTCGGTAAAATTTTCCCTTTGCACTCTTTCTTTTGCTTATACTGTTACAATCTTTTTCTGTGTGTTATGATGCTTGTATGATCATCCAGTTGTTTTCATTTTGTGTTGAATTACCATATCTGTATTTTTATGTATACTTGTGTATGTGTATACACACCCTCTTTTGCTTTCTCACACACATGTGCATGCAAGTGTGCACACACACTCACACACAAAGGTTAGCTGTATAACAATATCCAATATTTATTTATAGTTGAGTGGTAAAAAATGAAATTACATGTAGCTATGAAAATTTGCAAGTTTATTGGAAAATGAATATAAGCTTGTTTTAAAGAGATTAAAGTCAGTCAGTAAGTAATATCCAAATTGACAACATGATGCTTCAACTATGAATTTAATGTATATTAGAAATTTTAAAATATTTTTGTCAATCTCAACTCACTTCAATGCTAAACAGTCAGAACTGTCAAACAAAATAATTTTATAGAATTTCAACAAATCCAAAGAATCATCATCATCATCTACTTTCCATGATGGCATGGGCTAGACAGTTTGACAGGAGCCTTATTTGTCTATTTTGGCATGGTTTCTACAGCTGGATACCCTTCCTAATGCCAATCACTTTACAGTGTACTAGGTGCTTTCATGTGGCACTGGCACAGTGCTTTTATATGACACCAGCATGAGTGCTTTTATGTAGCACCAGCACCCATGAGCTAACATGACTAGGAGCTCTTGGCTGAGAGAGAGAGATATAGAGAACATGCCTGTATGCATGGAAAGTCATGATTTTACTTAACTTGATGTGTCTTCTCAAGCACAGCAAACTGCCAGATGTCTTGGCCCCTTGTCTTCTCTGTGAGGCCCAACATCTGAAGATCTTTTCTCACCATATCCCACATCTTCCTGGGTCTACCCCTTCCACATGTTCTATCCACACTTCTTGATGCAGCTGTCCTCATTTATATGTATCACATGAGCATACCAGTGCAGTCTTCTACACACTACATCTGATGCCTCTTATACCCAGTTTATCACTCAAATCACGTACACTCTGTCATACACGTACACTGAGCATACTGGTATCATTTCTTTCAGCATACTGATGTCATTTCATGTCCACAGTAGTCACAGCCCATGTCTCACTGCCATGTAGCATAGCTGTTCATACACAGGCATCATACAATCTTACTTTTACTCTGAGGGAGAGGCCCTTTGTTACTAACAGAGGTAGTAGCTCTCTGAACTTATCCAGCTACACTTTCAGAACTACTCCTCCAATAATAACTTGATCACCTAAGTAAGGCAAACTGTCTACTACCTCTAAGGATCCCTACTGGACATTTTCTGTACATTCCTGGTGTTTAATATACCTGCACATGTACTACATTTTGAATAATTTGAAGTTTCAAAGGTTTTTCTATATCTTTTTCTTTTTTCTTTCTTTTCTGCATCACTGAGAAATATTTATTCATTTCCAGATCAATGGTATTGATATGCAAGATGCACGCCATGACCAAGCTGTAGCCTTGCTGACAGGAAGTGATAAAGAAATAAAACTTGTTGTCTACCGTGAAAGAGTAGTTCCCAAAGGTGCGAATGTGAGCATGGAAAGCACTGGATCGGTACAGAAGTTACCACAAATGACACAACCACGTATCACTTGGACATCACAGCCTGCTGCAGATATATCTTTGCCATCAGTTTCATCTGGCTACAACAATCAGCCTATGGTTCTTAAAGAACCAAGCAGCATTCATGCAGAGCCTGCTTCTGCAACTCCTCATTTATACAAGCCTTCTATATCAACTTCTACAGTTCCTACTGCTACTATTACTTCTACTACTACTACTGTTACCAATCAACAGGCCTCCCCAGCTCTCCAAACCATCAGACACTCGTCACACTCACCAAATATTTCTTCTGCTTGCACATCTCCATCTTTTCGAACTTTGTCATCTGACTGGACAACTCCACCACCCACAATCCAGCCACCACGCTTCCATTACCCAGGTTATAGTAAGTCTCCTACAGTAGCTACAAAATTTACAAGCAATGAACAAAAAGAATCTTTTATGCAAACCAAATCTTCTTCAGCAAGTGTTTATCAGTCTCCTGTGAAATCTAGTGCTGACTCCCGGGCCAGCACAAGCAGTGTTAGCACCAGAGCAGGGCTCCCAACAGTATCTGGGAGCAGCTCAATCCCACTGCTTACTTCACGTGACCGGCTACCTAGGGCTAATTTGAACCATGAAGAATCGCATGCTTATCCAGTTGAGGTAAGTTTACCAGGCTGTCAAATTCCATCTTGACACTTCATTGCAGACTACATGCTGAATGCTTTGGAAGCGGTATTTTTTAGTAATTTTCTAACATCAGCTGCTATATAATTATTGAAGATTAAAAAGACCCTTAGCGATCTTTTGCTGTTTTTTGGTATTTTTTCTCCCTCCCACTGTTTTTATTCCATCAGCCAGCACATTTTGTACATTTCAACATAATCTTTGAGTTGAATTTTTCTTTCATCAAAGAACAAAATTTTTAGGTGCTTTTTTGCCAATATTCCTTTCTCTTGCCTTTCAACAAATTTTTTTTTATTGAAGTTCTTGTAACAGAAACATGAAGATTTAAAAGTTTTTCATCTAAAAATAATTATACCACTAGAATATTCACATTTTTATTGTTTCCTTTAATTTCTACCTGTCATATTTTTAATGTCTGAAGACAATTTCTTCACATTTCCTTTCCCCAATGGAAAAATGAATTTAGCAAATTTATAAGTATTTCCTGAATCCCCCTCCCCAAATAAAAACAAGCTGTTTTTAAAAAGCTAAGAAACTAAATCCAATCCTGTTTATATTATTGACCCTTCCCCCATATTTTTTTATTCCAGGTCTATTTCATTTTTGTGTCAAGATATATATGTGTAAACCAAAATCAGTGGGCTGGCTCTATTTAATTTATCCAACCCTATGTCAGTATATAAATTCCTCCCCATTGTTGCTACGTTACATGCTCCACTTTCTGCTCTTGTTTATTGATTTCATATTTGAAAGTTGTTCTGTTTCTACAAGTTTTCAAAACTTATTTCTTACCATTTCAAATAATACTTTAGAAATTATTCTTCTCTCCTATATATTGCATTTTCATTTCTAGCAGATTTCTGTAAATTGAAAGTAATTATAAACATAGTGTTTAATCACAGAAGGTATTGCAAGATTGAACTATATACTGCTAAGTGAGCAATAATATTGGCTTTATTGGGTAATAGATGGTTAATACTTGTAGAACCTATCTGAAACCAGATGATCATCAAGTAATAAAATTGAACACTAAAATTTCCTACTTACTTAATCCTCATCTAACCTCTTGTTACTACCTTTGCAGGCAGATACTTTAAAATCGTAAAAAAATGCATGTCAGTTATGATATACTTCTCTGTATTTCATAATTCTTAAACTATTGAATTATACTTTTTTTTTTTTTAATCATTGTTAATGTGCATTTTAAAATATTATGGAGTGCTTTCTTTTTATAAATTACTTTTCTGACAAACCCACAGAAGGCAGATGGATAAAATATTCCATAAAATTATAAAACTGTATCATTGGTTTCTTGATATGCCTTTTCACTTGAATAAATTTTTATATTGAGTTTCTCTGGAAAAGGTGTAGCAAGAAATATTAAACACTTGTTATTTTTCTCATTCATTCTAAGCCACAAATAGTTTTGATTGAAATTGGACATAAGAATATGAAGTTTCAGTCAACACTTTCTTATATATTCATTGTAAAATGCATTATTTTCCTTTGTACATGTGAACCCCTTTCAATACAAAAGAACTAAAGAACTCAGAGAGGAAATATATTATTTCCTATGAATTTTAAGTAACTAAGATTTATTATTCAACAATTCAGTTAAATCCTTCTAAGAATATCTCTGAAATGAGATGTTGGTAGTTTGAAAATACAAGATATTTGTTATTTCTATTTTTGCTTTGATTACCATTATAACAGTGGTAGTGATTGTTGTTGTTTTCTTATTATTGTTGCTGCTGTTGTTATTATTGTATGAAAACTAGAAAGCTGGTAATTTTTATATTCTAAAGACTATTTTTGAGTAACATGGCTTGACCTGGGAAGCTCACACATCATTATATTTGAAATATCTTTTTAAGTAGTGATTAAATATTCAGGGTATCTATTTCAATAAATATAGGTCATGCATATGTACACGTACACACACACATACACACACAAATGTGTGTGTTGTGTGCACATAGAGGATGCTATATAATTGAATGATAATCTCTACAGATTTTCTATAGAAGATTAACAATTAAAAGAAATGAGTAGGCAACACATATTGTGTAGGCTGAATATTTATATTTACAGTTTAACTCAGATTTTCATAGTTAAAAGCTTTACAGGCACAAAAACACATCTCATCATTTGGATACTTTAATACTGAAATGTCTAAATTATCAAGATATGTTTTGTGCCTTTAAAACTTTTGGTAATATTCCTATCAATATATATTTGTAATTTAATTTGGGAAGTTTCTTGTATTAATTTATTCAATTTTGAAGTAGTAAGTAATGTTGTTCATTTAAACTTTTAATTATAAATTTTCTTAAGTGCTGTAAGGTATTGTCTGCACATATACCTAACCAGACATTTTACATCTAAATCACACTGCCTTTGCATTTTCTGTTTTAATTATTTCAGATTATATAAACCATTTTGACCCCTCTGATCCTTAAAATGTTTGGTCACTTATTTGTTATGTTCAGATATCAAATAAGAAGGTGGAGATGTTTGAGTCAGTCAATTGCTTGATTAAATGCTGTGTTCCTTTTAGTTTCCTTGCTCATTGCTGAATTCAAATCTTCTCAACTTCAGCTTTGTTTTTAATTCTACCATAGCTGATTAAATCAAATACCAGTGATATACTGAGATTAATGCAACCATCTTTACCCTTACCTATAAAAATTGGCCTTAAGCCTATGTACAAAATGGTTTTAAGTGTCAAAAAATTTGAAAATTTGTCAAGTGTTGAAGACATTCCTATTTTCCAGGAAATATTACTTCTCTTATTTTACAGAGATTCTACAGATTGAATATTTGTATCAAATTTATTTCATAAATGTTTGAATTTTTAAAGAATACTAAACATTTTGGATTCTGGACAGTTTATATAATACAAAATGACAACTGAAGAGAGATAAACACTTTTTTTTTTCCATTTTCTTTTTTTTTTTCTATTGATGAGCAAAAAATTGTTCTAACTGGTGAATAAATTTAAAGTCAACTCTAAATTAGCTACCCCCCCCCCCAATCTATTATTATGCTGGTTTATCTCTATTTCACATTTTGCTATTCTGCAATAGAACAAACTACATATACCACAACAATCAGTTAACTATCATCTGTTAGAAATTCCTACAATTATTTCTTTCCTTACTTTCTTCATGTTATTTCTTTGATGTGACCATGAATTTGTTTCTAAGATGGATATTTTTATTCAATGTGTGTTGGTATTTGGTATTTTTCATCTCAGGGAGAACCTATTTATGACTTAGGTAAAACTGAGTAATGTTTTTCAAATACTCTAGAATTATCATAAAAGGATGCACTGTTTCTTTTTATTTGTTTTTTTTTTTTTTCTATGAAAGTAATTTTCTTTATCTACAAATTATTTCATTTCATTTGTTATACCACTTGTTTTTTTTTTTTGTTTTTTGTTGTTTTTTTTTCCCCTTATAAACCAAAGCACTGTGATTTGTAACAACATCTGCTGTGCAATGAACTTATTGCTATGAAACAAGGTTTCACCTGAAATCTCTGTACTTCCTTGACAAAATTTGTACAGGTTGAAATATACTTAAACAAAAACCAAACCCTCACATCCTATATATATATATATATATATATATATATATATGCGTGGTATGCATTGTGTCTGTGTATGTATACACATATATAAGACATGCTTTTTTCTTCTCCAAACATGTTTGTAGAATTAATTTCCATTAAATGTTGAAAAAAAAAGCCAATAAGATTTTTAAGAATATTTACAAATTTTCTTTTCCATGTGTTCTTTTCAGTTAGTTTTTTTCTTTGTGTGTGTGTGTGTGTGTGTGTGTTTCTTAGTGAATTTTCAATATGTTAACATTGAAATATTTCATTCATTGTGGTGATTTTTATCAACTTTCTAGAGAGGCATAAATGCATATACATCTTGAATATACAAAGTATTTTTTTTTCTTTTTCTATTCCATGATTTTTCTTCCCTTCATATTCATCAACTTTGTAATTTTCACTCATTTACATGATTCACTGCCCTCACTCACATGCTAAATTTAGTTGGATTTAAAATGGTTCAAAAAAAGCAACAGCTCTTAATCCCATCAGTATCATGGTTCACCATCCAACATATTTAATTTCAAAGTAGAAACACTGGGTACATTATTACAATTGTGGAAGCATTTCTATTTCCTTATGGTTCATATATTTATAAGTAAGTGTGTGTGTTTGTGTGTATGTACACACACACACACACACACACACACACAAAAAAGAGTGAGGTATATGTGTGTTCAGGCCAAATTTGACAGTTTGATGAAAAAAAAATTTTAAATCAAAATATATCAACTAGATTATTTCTGGGAGGTGACAGTTTACTCAAAATAACTGTCCTCACCTTCCATTACAACCTCAAGATAGCTCCAGAACCTGGTGCATGCATTCTTCACTGTGTCTCTGAGATTTGCAAACATTTTGATCTTGGCCACCAGTTTGGTTTTTGTGTTGCAAGTAGAATGGTTGGTATATTTTTCAACCATGCCCAACATTACAATCAAGAGAATTAAGTGGCCAGAAATTGAGGCTGCTGAAGTGATAGAAATTCTTTAACAATTACTTCTGAAACTTACCAGAGGTATGGTTTCGAGCTGAATCTTGCTAGCCTTCCAGCAGAAATCATCTCCGGCCAAGGTTTGACCACAGTCTCCAGTTACTACACATAGCCACCTGAATTGAGTCTACGGCCTTGTTCAAAAATGTAGGGTCGCATAACATCACCCTCACAAGAGATATACCGAAAAACCATCACAGTTTAGGGGTACTTGGTTTCCATGATGTCCATGTCACATCTTGCAGCCTACCATTTTGATACCTGGCATAAATTATCATGATACAGGTAACTCTTTTCCATTATTCAGATGGCTTTCAGTCCTCCAGGTTAGCTAACTTTTCCTCTCAGTTACAATTTCAATCATCATGCTCTCTAATGCCATTGACTATTCACCAGTACATCAATCAGTCCCTGATAGAAAAGAGTCATTAAAAATTGCCAAATTTAGCCTGAACACCATTGCGTTTGTGTGTATATATTATGTGTATATGCATAGCTATATAAAGTATATGTATGCATAGATTTATAAGTGTGTGTGTGTATATATAGATATGTATATAGATTGATAAATAACTATATATATATATATATATATATATATATATATATATATATATAATGTTTGAGAGAGAGAGAGAGATTGATAACTATATGTGTGTGTGTGTGTACATATACACACACTTGCAAACACACACAGATGTGTATGTATGTATCTATGTTTATACATTTATATGTAAAGGTGCATGACCTAGTGTTGCACACACAATCACAATATTGTGGTTTCAATTCCTGAATACAATACACCACTTGGTCCAGGAAAAAAAGAAATCATGAGCTTGCAACCATGAGTGCAACAACTATTTGGCCACAAGCCTTCACTGTTTGTGCGTATATCTCTCTATCTATCGGTCTGACTTTCTGTCTATTTATCTATCGATAGGGTTATACTCCAAGCTGTGTCCTCATGAAACACCTCTGCATATTCTAGTGCTCCAAAAATTGTATGTAATTGTTGTACTTGAGTGAGGTATGTATAAGAGTTGAAAAATCCTGGAAAAAAGTTTTCGCAGAGTAATTACATATCAAAATGGGAGATTGGAAAAATGTCTGGCATTAATTATTTCCCATCACATGTATTTCATTTTCTAATAGGAGTTACAAAGTTGTACATGTAGAAGAAGCATGCAAAATATCAATTATTAAAAATTCTTCAGATAGGTTCTCTGTCTGAAGAATTTTTGATAGGAGATATTATACATGTTTCTTGTGCATGTACAGCTTTGTAACTCCTATTAGAAAATGAAATACATGTAATGGGGGAATAATTAATTCCAGACATTTTTCCAATTTCCTGTTTTGATACATAAGGCACAGGCGTGGCTGTGTGATAAGAAGTTTTCTTCCCAACCATATGACTCTGGGTTCAGTCCCACTGCATGACTCCTTGGGCAAGTGTCTTCTACTATAGCCTTAGGCCAACCAAAGCATTGCAAGTAAATCTGGTAGACAGAAACTGAGAGAAACCCATTGTGTGTATGTTATATAAATATATATATATATATATATATATATATATATATATATATGTGAGTGTGTGTGTGTGTACCATCCTGTCTGACAACCAGTGTTGGTTGTGTTTACATCCCCATAACTTAGTGGTCTGGCAAAAGTGACTGATAGAATAAGTACCAGGCTTACAAAAGAAAGAAAAAGGTACTGGTCTTGATTTAGTCAACTAAAATTCCTCAAGATGGTGCCCCAGCATGGCCACAGTTTAACAACTGAAACAACTTCAAGAGAAAAATAAAAGACAATATATACATACTGACATACATATATGCATACATATTATATAGACAGATATACATTTTATGTATATATGCTCACATATCATTTGTATTATTATTATTATATATATACATATGATGATGGCCATCCACTCGTGACCGAGGAAGACCATTGCCGACCTTCAGGAACATTGTGCGCTGTAGGACTAACTTATATTTTGTATTTGCGGCTCCGTTGGTGGCTAATGAGCCCTATTCTTGACAAGCATACACGACAGCAAACATTGCAGACCAAGCTTTGCCCATTCACTATACGAGCTGTGTGCTTTCACGCAGCTCTCTCAAAAGTGTCGATCCCTTCCTTAACCTGCTTCCTCCATCTGTGGCAATGACAGGCATTGTTCTCCCAGTCAGTGTCCTGCATGTCACAGACCTTTAATGAGGACTTGACACAGTCCTTAAATCGCAGCCTTGGTTTCTGCCGGAGTCTCCTTCAATTCACAAGTTCTCCATATAGCATCTGCTTAGGAATCCTGCTATCCTTCATTCTAATAAGGTGTCCAGTTCAACGCAACGCAACTGTTGCTTGTGCACCATTGCCTCAATACTCAAGATATCAGCTGTCCTCAGGACCTGTGTGTCTGGAATTTTTGAGGTCCAGCCAACATTG
>NC_068983.1:92335442-92336259 GCF_001194135.2 Octopus bimaculoides
ATATATATATACATACAAGAATTACAAGAATGTACATGCACACACATGTAGATATACATGAATATGTGTGCGTGTGTGTCTATATATATATATATATATATATATATATATACACACACACACATACACATATTTTTATTAATTTTTAGCAGAAGCAACAGAATGACTCAAGGTCCAAAAGTTTTATATGTTAGCACTTATCAAACTCTTGTGGTAAATAATACAGCAATTTTATGTTCTAACCCAACGTCCACTTTTATGTGGAGAGATAAATGTTACCATTTTGTATTAATACTGCTTCTGTTGCTATTAATTATCTTTTATTAAGTCCACCAGCTATCTGTGACACCAGTGCCTAAAAGACATTATGTCTCTATATCGCTGATGGAAAAATCACTATCTCTTGGTGTGGGCATCTACTATTGACAAGACCAGGGAAAGCTTAAATCACATAATTTGGTTCTTCCAGTGGTGGTAGCAGATGATTATCTCTCATTAGCAATATAAACATCAGTATTTATATGCACAGTAAGTCCTTATGAGAAGTTTGCTCATGGTTAATAATGCAGTATTTTGTGTTCTAACCCAACATCCACTCTTTTAAGTGGCGATAAATATTACCTTTTAGTATTAATACGGCTTCTGTCATTACTAAGTATTATACATACTTTTATTAATATCTAGCAGAAGCAACAGAGTTTCATGCTTTGGCATTTTGCTAAGTGCCAACACACAACACTCTCAGAGCTTGAGTCACTTTGTTGCTTCTGCTAAATATTAATGAAAATATACATATACTCATATTTGGAATATATAT
>NC_068983.1:92336361-92338180 GCF_001194135.2 Octopus bimaculoides
TATATATATATATATATATATCTTACCCAGACGTGTAGGATCCCTAGAACAAAAACTCATCTCCAAATACATTAACCATCATTCAACCTCTAGGTAACCTGAGAAGAGTCATACCTCTTGGCACTAATCCAGTGGTTTAAGGATGCAGACTTCTACTATAACATCAAATGGAAAATCCTTTCTAAGACTACACCTTATATTAATGGGTCAAAAAATGTTTCATATGTTTACTTGAAAAACTTCATCATAAGTCTCTCCAGAAACTGTATGAATACCAAAAGCAAAATTTTTTCATACTGTTCACTTTTTACAAAATACATCATAGCCAAAATAAACCACCAGACAGACCATAACCTATTTCAAAGATGGTTTATGAAATTTTCAATATTCATCATAAATTGCCAGTAGTTGATGTGCAGTCCATTATCTCCCATTGATTTTTCTCTGTCTTTTCCAAATCAGCATGCTCATGTAAACTTCAGTTACATGTGGCAGCCTTCAACATTTCCTATACGAAATGATTTATATGCTATTGTCTTATATGAATGCTTTCAGAGATGCTATTCTGAAGAAAAATTATTTTATGTTCTCCCAAAAGTTTATAAAATTCTTGATATCAGCTATGTATACATACATATATATAGATATATGCATATATACATATATTAAAGTGATTTGTTGTGTAAGGCTGGAACAATACAAGAAGATATAAAGTAAACTACAATAAGAAAACATAACAAAGTTGTAGTTTACCTTATATTTCAGGGTTATGACTCCTTCTGGGCATTGGGGAAAGCAAGGGATGGAAAAGGTCATTGTTCAGTTGTGTAAGGAAAGAGGAAGGTGACATGTACAGACTGGCATTGCTATAGTAACCAGTCTGCTTTGTTTGAATGTGCAATTTTCTAGTGATGCTCTCATAAGATTCCCCACTGGGAACACCACCAGGAAATTGCACATTTGAATAAAAGAACATAGTGCCCAAGCACTTCAAAACCAGACCCAGAATTTCAAGCTATCCATCAAGGCCATTCAATGCAACAGAGCTAATCTCAGAATTATGGAGATCTACTTTATCAACAAAGATCAACCATAAACAACAGGAAGGAGTAACATGAGACAAACTGGTTACTGTAGCAACACATGTGGTCTGCACGTCACCCACCTCCTTCCCACACATCTGAGCAATGACCTTTTCTATTCCTTGCTTTTCCACTTGTCCTGAAGAAGGGGTCATAGTTCCGAAAAATAAAAATATATGGTAAACTACAACTTTTTTATATATATAATTGTATGAGTGTACTTAGATTAATATGTATGTACGTATGTGTAGGTGTATGCGTATTTTAGTGTATGTGAGTATATATGAGTGTGTACATGCATGCACTATGATTCTGTGTGTAGATATATGTGTATATTATACATATATGTATATATATGCACATATATGTTTATGTCTATGTATTAAAAAAATTTTTTTTGAATTTTAACCATTGTCTGCGAAAATAGTGACATTTATGTGTAGATGGATAAGCATATATATATGTGTATACTTTAAGATTATATATATATATGTGAGTGTATAAGTGTTTATATGATTGTGTGTACTTGTACATATGTGTAGGTAGGCTTATATTTGCATGTATGTATCTAAGACATTGTATCCATTCACCGTTAGACGGTGGTGAGAGGGACACACACATGTACATATTTATATGTATACAACCTTCGACAGAGTAACAGTCATATATCCAACTTGAACAGACACACATATCAATACATGAACATACGTTGACATGTACATACACATACACACACA
>NC_068983.1:92338190-92345289 GCF_001194135.2 Octopus bimaculoides
TCATATATCCAACTTGAACAGACACACATATCAATACATGAACATACGTTGACATGTACATACACATACACACACACACAGACACGTCTACACACTTACGTACCTAAATACTCACATACATAAGTACATACATATATGCATATAGGCATGCACACACATGTACACATATGCATACACACATACTTACATGCACATATACATATCATGAACTGACTGTTACTTTCTCAGATGTAGCATGGAATTTTGTCAGTGAACGGGTCACAGACTGAAAGCGATGAAAATATTTTGACAAATTAAATTTAAATGTTGAAGTGAATCTAACAGTTTTTTGTGTTTTTTTTTAATGGCTTATAAACATCCTTCCCTGCTGCAGTTGCACAACTTTTTTGTTTTCTTTTTGAAATTTGTCAGTGGTAGATGTCCACAGCTAGAGATAGGAGTAATTTTTCCATCAGCAATATATATAGTCATAGCGTCTTTCAAGCACTGGATTTATTAAAAAATAATCAATTGCAACAGAAGCAGTATTAATACCAAAAGGTAACATTTATCTCTCCACATAAAAGTGAATGTTAGGTTAGAACATAAAATTACTGTATTATTTACCACAAGAGTTTGATAAGTGCTAATATATAAAACTCTTGGACCTTGAATATATGTATATTCTTGTATGCACATACACACAAGCACACACACACACACACATTCATGTATATCTACATATATGTGCGTGTGTATGTATATACATTCTTGTAATTTTCTTCTCACATTGTCCAAGCCTTACATAAATCTCTTTAAAGCAAATTGCACAATTTTTCATCAAAAGTACTCCCTTTTATATATATCTGCATGTATATATATATATATATATATATATATATATACACACACTCACACATATACACATTTATATACATATATATACAGGTGTATATATATATATATATATATATATATATATATATACATTTATATGTGTGTGTGTGTGTGTGTGTGTGTGTGTTTGTATACAATACAGATATACAGTGTGTTCAAAAATTTTGATTCATTTGAGATGTAAATATCACAGAAACTACATAGTCAAAGTAAATGAAACTAAACAGGCTTAATGTTGAGCAACATAAGATTTATTCCTCCAAATTTGAATGAGAAATTCAAAAGTATGTGTATTCCATGAATGATTTCACAAATGTTGAATATTGCGCACCACCTGGGATATGCCACACGTCAAGCCAGTAGTGCAGCTCTTCCCAAACACGCTGCATGTCTTGGGTAACAGTCTCCGGTGCGGTAGTGATTCTCTGCTTAAGTTCCTCTAGGTTGGCAGGAAGAGGGGGGACATAGACCAGGCCCTTCACATAGCCCCATGTTTGCACTTTCACTTGTCATCTGCCGTTATGGCCTGAACAAGCTGCAGCTTGTAAGGTTTCTTTAGCAAGCATTTCCTCAGGGCGCGCCAAACTACCATTAGAGGAATCTGGGTTTCCAGACTTGTTCTTGTTATGGACTTCTTGGGGTGGACTGTCTCTTCCAATGTTAGTGTCGTTCATCCAGATCCTTTTGCCCTGCACAGACAGCCTTCCTCTTTGAATTTTTTGTGCCATGTCCAAATCTGCATTGGCGTTGGTGAGTTTTTGAGAACTCACTCACAAGTGCACACTGCACAATGCCTTTTCTCTTCCAATGAATGCCATTTCTATACCTGAAAAGATACACATATCAAACAGTAAACATAAAATTTTGACCTGTTTCTACACATGCTGGTAAAATTTGAAGTCATTTGAACAAGAACTGGCAAAGTTATTAGATTGTGAAATGATATCAAATTTTTTGAAATGCCCTGTGTGTATATATGTATGTATATGTGTGTGTGTGTGTGTGTATATATATATATATATATATATATATATATAAGCAAATAACAACAGATGAATAGAGTTATTACATCATGCAAAAACATCTGTTTTCATCATTTGAATATATGCATGAATTAAACATTAAAAAAAACACTCCACGAATCCAAGTTTCTGTCATTTCATGTCTCACTGATGAACTTTGGCCAGTGAATACATATATATTGTATTAACAGTACACACACATATTTGATTTTATTCATTTATTGAAGGCTTATAAATGTTACACTAAGTATTGCAGGGATTTAGTTCTATTGATTGATCCATAGTCAACCATCTGAAAAATAGAGGACAATCACTCTCCCTTATTCTTCTCAGAGCCAAAATGAAGTGAATGCCAACAGAAAGGAGTTTGTTCAAGATGGTATTATATGAAAACTAGGTCATCCATTTTAAGCAAGTAACTGACCAGTACTACACTGGCAAAACAAAGAAGGGGAATAGTAGTAGTAGCAAGAATCAAAGAATAGTAGATATGATCATGAAAAAGAATGAAATTTGATACTTTACCTCTTTTAGAGTTGCTATGTATATCACAAGAGAGTGTATTATATATTGAAGTTTACTACTAGATTTTAAAATGCTAGTGGAGGGAAGAAGTTATAAGTTATACAAAAAACAGTAGGCAGACTGAGGATTTGCTGAAGAAAATCAGCTTTCAGTAAATAATAAAGGTAGTAAAACTTGATACAATATTGTAACAGGAAGAAAACTAGAAATATAGCTCATAACAGACTGAAAATTAATACAAAAGATCAAATATAAGACAAATGAGTGATATGGAAAAAGGGAATTGAAATTGAATATCTCCTTATAAAGTCATGTCAGAAGAATGAGTTGAGAAACATTTATAAATAAAATTAGTTAAATATGTTTCTAACACTAAAATATTGAACCAGCTAGGTAGGTGGAAGTTATCATTTCTAAGTGAATAATTTTCAAGGGAATGATTTGAAGGTTTTTACAGTAAATGCTTACCTTTTAATACAAGCTCATGTCTCTTGTTCAAAATATTAAACTCTGATGTAAGGATAAACAGTGATTGTTCAAGGCAAAAGTCATATGTTGCCTTTCCAACATCATAAGGTAGCATGCTGCTTACTATTGGCCATTTGATATCATATTTTGTGTTACTATATTTTAGTTTGCAAATAAACTAAATGAGCTCAAGATTTTCCATATTCCTATATTTAAAAGAAGAGATGTTATATAATCAAGATTTGAAACTGGTTATACAAGAACCTATGTAATAAGAATTAGTTTACCTGTATCTACTGAGTATCTGTAAACTAGTTTTTTTCCTAAGGCATTGTCTATCAAATGAACATTTTTTTAGGGTCTCCAAGATTAGAATTATTATTACGATTACTTTTAACATTGTGACTACTGTTACTATTATCATTACTACTATTGTGAAGGCACATGGCCTAGTAGTTTTGGTATTGCACTCATAATTACTAGATCATGAATTTGATTCCTGGACTGAGCGATGTGTTGTGTTCTTGAGCAAGACACTTCATTTCACATTGCTCTCTGATTATTTCAACATCTGACAATGTGGCACACTTTTGCTCCTGTATAGGCAATGTCAGTTTGATGGAGAGAGCTAATGTACAGTACATAGATTTTATCACTATAAACAAATCATTTGTGCAGGTCATTCAGCAAAAACTGAACATTGTCTTTGAGGGAAGATTCCATTATTATTAATATTACTATTTTTATCAATAAGGCAGCAGCTGGCAGAATCATTAGTACATTAGACAAAATACTTAGTTATATTTTGCCCATCGCTACATTCTGAGTTCAAATTCTGCCAAGGTCGACTTAACCTTTCATCCTTTTGGGGTCAATAAATTAATTACCAGTGAAACCTGAGGTTGATGTAATCAACTAGTCCCCTCCCCACAAATTTCAAGCCTTGTGATTTAGTAGAAACGATTACTATTATTGACTCTACAACTTCTGTTATTATTACTCTTATTATTAAGAGTTGTATTATATGTATTGTTATTCATATTTTTTCTTTTAAAATTAACATTGTTACTACCACTAATATTATTATTCTTAAGGCAGTGAGCTGGCAGAATCATTCGTATGTCAGGCAAATTGCTTAGCAGCAATTCATCTGTCATTACATTCTGAGTTGAAATTCTGCCAAGGTCAACTGTACTTCCTTTCAGGGTTGGTAAAATAAGTACCAGTTGAGTACTGGGGTAGATGTAATTGGCTTACCCCTTCCCTGAAATCACTGGCTTTGTGCCAAAATTTGAAACCAATATTATTGTTATTGTTGTCATTATAATTACTATTATTGTTATTATTGCTGTTATTGTATTTACACTTCTCAGTGCCCTCACTCACTTGCTCTGGCTAATTCTGTAAGAGCAAACAACAACCTGTTGTCAAGGATCTCACAGGGTCTTCTTCCAAGATACTTAACAAGTACCAGTCTCAAAATCTTCATTGTCCCCAAGAAAGCAGTTTTCTGAATATGTTCTATCCTCATGTCAATTCCAATTTCTCCAACGTGGTTGTTAATGCTCCTACTGTCCCTAAAACTACTGGGATGACAGTTACATTCTTCATTGCTCACATACATGGTATCTCATCTTTTAGTGGCTTGTACTTCACAGTCTTTTTCAGTTCTTTATCATCCACTCATACATCACCAGGTATGACAATATCAATGATTTTGGCTTCCCTTGTCATTTTATCAACTACAACAATGTCTGCTCTTCGAGTATCAATCACTGAATCATACTGAATTTAAAATCCCACAAAATCTTATACTCTTTTTTCTTGGTGACACCTTCTGGCTTATACTCATACATTTTTAATGACCCTTCAAGACTATACTTCTCCCATAATCTCCAGTGAATATACCTAGCTATGTATTCATGCCTCCTTTTGTATTCCTTTTGAGCCAATTTGCTACACTCACTCACAATATATGAGACTTTTATTTTTGATGTCACACATCTTACAAACAGGAAATTCAATACTCTTATATTGGGACTTGGTGTAATTAGTTCTCAAAGCTTGTTCCTTAGTGCTGTAGGTTAATGCTTCAGTGCATCCTTTCAGATCACTTTTCTTTAGCCACCTCCAGGAGTTGGTCTTGTCCTTCCCTTCCATTTCTTTGAGGTATTGCCTATGCATCACTCTCACTTTCCAGTTGTTCACTCTTTTGGGTGTGTTGCTATTTCTAATCACAACAACCAAAGGTTGAATCTGTGTTTCACATACCATTCCAAAATTCATTAGCAACACAGCTTTTGTATCCTATGAGTTCTCTTCTTCCCTTGTTTCGAGACATATACAATCTTTTGAAATCACTTTAAGGATACAGTTCCCTGTTCATTTTATTACTTATTTGATCTTTCTATCCATTTCTTCTAGCTTGTTCTTTGTCCATCTAGTTATACCTGCACCATATCACATTAAGGAGACAGCCCATGTATCCATTGGATCTATGCTTCATAACTAACTGTGTTCTTCTGAGTTATTCTTGTCTAAAGCTTTCCTTCAACTCACTCTCCTTGATTATCATTTAACGCCAAATCATTATACATGAGCTCTCTTACTTTTCAAGCATTCTGTGAGGTTATGATTTGCACTTGGTACTAGTGGTTGAATACGCAAACTTAACTGAATGCTTATCTAGCAATTTCTGATATCAACTTGATGGTGAGAAGTATTTCTCCAAGACCATGAAGAATTTTCTTGGATGCAACCTGTATGGTACATTATACCACACAACTTGTAATCTATCCCTCTGTTTCCTAGAACTACCATTTTGTTTACTTCTCCTGTTTATATTTTTGTCACTGTTTAGCCCATGTGCACTTAACATTATGTGATGACTATAGCTATTCCTGTCTCATTAGCTTCCTCAATGTGCCAATTGTTTATATTATACCTATTATATTTTGAAGGTAGTCTATATTTACCCGTATATTTATTCATACTGATCTTACTCTGAGCATACTCACCCTGATGCACATTTAACTTTTCCTTCTTTCCATGGTCAGAGGCCTTCCAATGTCTGTTCTATTTACACCACTAGTGTTGTGATTAAATTTTCTACCATAGCCCTTATACCATGTCCTAGAACCTATTAAACTATTGATATGGTAGTAATTAAAAAGTTTATTCATTCTCTGTTTAACACTTTTATCCTTATTTAAATCACTATTAGAGATGTATTTAATATTTTCTTTATATCCTGCTAAGGCTTAGTTATAATATTTCTCTTTCTGTCTAAAACTTTTATCATTAGCTAAAAGCTTAGAAATTCTAATCGAGACCCCTTAACAGATCTAGGAGGATTTGAGTTTCAACTACCATTAGGTTTGTAAAAAGGGTGATCAGTCCAATACTAAGGTCTAGGTTACA
Source organism: Octopus bimaculoides (assembly GCF_001194135.2). Lineage (NCBI taxonomy): Eukaryota > Metazoa > Mollusca > Cephalopoda > Octopoda > Octopodidae > Octopus > Octopus bimaculoides. Next base: position 92,344,502 of record NC_068983.1, read on the forward strand.
TCTAAAAGAGTTTGTCTTGCTATGTTCCTTCTCTGTAAAGATAGATACTTCTAAACTTTTAAAAATTGAAGATTTTTCTTATATTGTTCAAGGTTAGTAATTACTACAATTATGGATTGTAAATAAGGTATCATCCCAATTCAGGAAAAGCTCTAGTTAAGCATTGGAAAATCCATCACTTGCGCTAAGTCACTTGCCTCCATACTCATATCATAATTATTATTCTAATCACTTCTTAATGTTTGCCTACAAATTCAATAATTGTTTTCCTATCTTCTAATATATCAACTTCCTTCCATGGTAAACTAGAGTTTTTCATCACAAAGTGCCTTACCTAGACGAACAGGGGTGATGAATTAATAGCTGCTAAATATATTTGAATGAATTTTGTATAATTTTTATTAATAGCCCTACACCATTACCAGCGCTGCCTTACTGGTATTTGTGCCAATGGCACATTAGAAAACATTCGAGCGAGGTTCTTGCCAGTGCTGCTGGATTGCCTCCAGTGCAGGTGCCAGGTAAAAAACACCATTTTGAGTGTGACCATTGCCAGTACCGTCTGACTGGCCCTCGTGGTAGTGGCACGTAAAAGGACACACTACACTCTCAGATTGGTTGGCGTTTGGAAGGGCATCCAGATGTAGAAACTCTGCCAAATCAGATTGAAGCCTGGTGCAGCCATCTGGTTCGTCAGTCCTCAGTCAAATCATCCAGCCCATGCTAGCATGGAGAGCGGACTTTAAATGATCATGATATAGATATATATGTATATATATATATATGTA
>NC_068983.1:92345389-92346298 GCF_001194135.2 Octopus bimaculoides
GTGCCAGTCGTCGAATTTAGTTCGATTTCGATTTCACTTGCTTCAACAGGCTTCGCAAGCGGAAAGGTATGCGTAAGTGGGCTGGCTACACTCCTGGCAGAGGCCTTAGATTTAGGTCTCACTTGACTTCTCACGCACAGCATATTTCTCGGTCAGAAGTCATCACCTCGGTGACGCCCAATGTTCGAAGGTCGTGCCTCACCACCTACCTTGGCCTACCTGTTCCACAGGTTACCTCAACTGCTAGGGTGTGGCACTTTTCCAAACAGCTATCCTCATCCATTCTCGCTACATGACCAGACCAGCGCAATCGTCTCTCTTGCACACCACATCTGATGCTTCGTAAGTTCAACTTTTCTCTCAAGGAACTAACACTCTGTCTAATATGCACACTGATATTACACATCCATCAGAGCATACTGGCTTCATTCCTTGCGAGCTTACGCATGTCCTCAGCAGTCACGGCCCATGTTTCACTGCGATGAAGCATGGCTGTTCCTACACATGCGTCATACAGTCTGCCTTTTACTTTGAGTGAGAGACCCCTTGTCACCAGCAGAGGTAAGATCTCTCTGAACTTTGCCCAGGCTATTCTTATTCTAGCAGCTACACTTTCAGCACACCCTCCCCCACTACTAACTTGGTCACCTAGATAGCGGAAGCTATCAACCACTTCTAGTTTTTCTCCCTGGAATGTGGCAGAAGTTGTTTTCTGCACATTTACAGTGTTTATTGCTCCTGAACATCTGTTACATACAAAAACTAACTTCCTAGTTAACCTTCCTTTGATATTGCTGCACTTCTTATGTGTCCAAAGCTTGCACTTGGTGCATCTTATAGAGTTTCTGCCTACGCCTTTTCTACAGATCGAGCAGGGCCATCTATCTGAAGGGGTTTGTGTTTTGTCTA
>NC_068983.1:92346544-92347346 GCF_001194135.2 Octopus bimaculoides
ACCTTTGTAGCAGTTGACAATGGTGCTGCTACACCAGTCATTGGGTATGACTCCTTCGTGTATCACCTGGTTAAGAATACGGGTGACTAGGCTATAGCCAACACTGCCAGATAATTTGAGCATCTCTGCAGTGATTCCTGATGGGCCGGGGGCCTCCCCTGTCTTCATATTCTTAATTGCTTTATCTACCATGGTACCGTCAACTCGGATAGCTGGTCCCTCTGTTGGGTCAACATTCGGCAGACTCTCTTTCTCCCATTCATTCTCTTTATTGAGCAATCTTTTGTAGTGGTGTCTCCAAACCTCTTTCTTTGCAGCCTCGTTTAGTGCAAGCGTACCAACATCCATGCGAACACATTTCTCTCCCACGACGTCTATCTCACACACTGTCTTGCAACACGAAATACTTCAAGTCTTTGTTCCTCACGGCGCAGAACAGTGGCAAATTTTTTCTTATCTGCTTCCCCTCTGGCTAAATTAACCTGTCGCTTAGCTTCCCTTCTGGCAGTCTGATACAATTCCCTGCTACCACCGTTCTTCCAGTCCTTCCAAGCCTGTTTCTTTTGTCTAATAGCCCTGTCAACAATATTGTTCCACCACCACATTATTCTGGGTCGAGAGGGGACTTTGAACCTTCCACAGATCTGGTCAGTGGCCCTCAGCAGGTTGTCCCTTAGAAACAACCAGTTGTCTTCTACATTGTGTGAAACTACATTCCCCTCTATTTCGTCAAAGGCTGCGAGTTATAAGTCTCTGAATCTCTGTCCATTCGCATGATCTTTGAACTTCCAGACCCTTCTCC
>NC_068983.1:92347608-92348994 GCF_001194135.2 Octopus bimaculoides
CGTCTTCTGGGCAACCACTTAGCCCTGATCCTGAAGTCACTAACTACTAGTCTATGTTGTGGGGTACATTCTTCGCCTGAGAAGGTTTTGGCATTTACAAGCAGCCATCTTTCCTTTTTCCTGGCGAGGATATAGTCAATTTGGCTAGTGTGCTTGCCAGAACGGTAGGTGACTCGGTAACTGGCAGGTTTCCTGAAGTTAGTATTGTAGACCATAAGGTCATTTGCATCACAGAACTCCAGCAGCCTGGTTCCCTCCTCATTGCGGGAACCAAAACCATAGTCTCCATGTACGCCATAGAAGCCCCCTGAATGTTGTCCAACATGACCATTGAAGTCACTGGCCACAAAGAGAAGGTCCCTGTCATTCGTTGACGAGGTAGTCTGCAGGCGAGAGTCATAAAATTGGTCTTTCTGTCCGTCAGGTAGCCCGGGCCGAGGGGCATAGGCCTAGATAATGGTTGCTAACCCATGGTGAAGGACTAATCTAATCTTAAGTATTCAATCACATACTCTAACTACCTCGATTACCTTATCCACCCATTTCTCTGCAAGAAGTATACCCACGCCCCCCAACCCCACTTGTGTTTCCTGCCCAGAAAATTTTGTACCTGTGTTCTTTGCCTGTGAGGAACCTAGTGGTACCTCCTCTCCACCTTACTTCTTGGAGGCAGAAGATATCGACACATCTCCGTTCAAGCATCTCAACAATCTCACCAGACCTATCTTTCAGTGTGCCGACATTAAGAGTGCCAACCCTGAAGGTGTGGGAGGTATGGGCCCGTGGACCCTGGGGCGGGGAACAGCAGTGTCATGTACCTGAAAAGAAAGTTCGCATTTTGCAGAATTCATAACAATCAGGAGCATTCATTTCAGCCAGCATCTACTATACTATCGTATTTTGCACCATATGATCTCTACCTTACATAGGGGATATATACATCAACGTATGTATATATGGATATATTTGTGTATTATATGTGTGTATCTATATATGTATGTATTATATATATATATATCTATATATATATAAAGCTGAGAATGTGTGTGATGGTATGTGTGCATCACTAAAACTCGAGAACTACCCAACGGATTTCATTCAAATTTTACACATGCCATACTTTGGGTCCATGCAGTGTCAAAAATTTTCAGCTTCTTGCCTAATTCGAGCCCGGAGTAATCTCTTATCTCTTACACTGTCTCTTGTCTCTTATCTTTCAAAAGTGAAACAATAACATCTCTATCAATACTTTCACTATTATATGGCTTCAATTTTAATTACATTCAATGTGTTTATGTACATGTTTGTATATGTATATGTGTGTGTGTGTGTGTGTGTATATATATATATATATATATATATACACACACACACACACACATATAT
>NC_068983.1:92349250-92350554 GCF_001194135.2 Octopus bimaculoides
ATTTCACTCCGGAATAAGTTCTACAACCATAAGATGCATTTGATCAGATAAAATGCTTAAATAGTCATGACTATTAATTCTACCATGAAGGGAAACCATTGGGCTGGCAGATTTCCAAGATATAGCCCGCCCCCCCCACTACCACACCCAGATCATCACAGATTCTCCTCCATGTTTAACAGTTGGAAGAAGGCAGTCTGGGTCAAATGTTTCTTTTGGCTCTCTCCACACAGACTCTCAGCCAGTGGTCAGAAATAAGGTAAAGGATGACTCGTCCGAGAAAATAACATTCTTCCACTGTACTAGGGAACAATTCTGTAGGTTTTTACTCCACTCTAAACGCTTTGCAATGTTTGTTTTTGAAAGTAGTGGTTTTCTGATTGCAGCCCTCCTGTGAAATCTGACTGTGTGTAGCTCCCAGCGAACAGTTTTTGAGGAAACTGATATCGAGGTGGTCATTAAGGTCTGCAGTAAGGTTGGGAGCTGTACTTTTGTGATCCTTTCTAACAATTTATGTAAGTGTCCAATGGTCCCTATCTGAAAGTTTGAGTTTTCTTCCAGGGTTTTGTTTTGATGAGGCGGTTTTTCCTTCTTTCTCAAAGGGTGTCATTGCTTGAGACAGTACTTCTTGATACACCAAACATTTTGGCTGTTTTCATTACGCTAGCACCTGCCATATGCGCGCCAACAATTTGACCTCTTTGAAAGTCCGATAGATCTGTCATTTTTTTTTATCTGTCAATTTTAATTACCTTTTTCTGATAATATCTGAAAAGAAACAGCAATTTTAGCAAAACATATTAAGCAACACGAATAATAAATCAAAAAACATAAAAATTAACAAGTTGTTGGCAGTTTTATAGATATTTCAAATTTATGATGCTATGATGCTAGGTGTTTCCATCATTTTGTGCAACCCTTGTATATATGTGTGTATATATATGTATGTATATGTGTATATGTACATATATGTGTGTGTATATATATATATGTGTGTATATATATATATATGTATGTGTATATATATATATGGTGCCAAAGGTACCGTCCACTGCATCTCACATAAGAACGAGATACTGCAGCAGCCTCGGTTTCAGAGGACCTCAGCTCTTCAATGCCCTGCCAAAACATTTGAGAGACATGCAAGACATGGATGCGGAGGTCTTCAAGACAAAACTTGACGCTTTCCTCTCCACGATACTAGACGAACCAATGGCTCGTAATGAGACGCAGTTTAGGGCAGCTGTGTCAAATTCTCTTATACACCAGATGTGCCATCAAAACTCTTGATTGGACCAAGTCAG
>NC_068983.1:92350756-92352062 GCF_001194135.2 Octopus bimaculoides
TATATATATATATATATATATATATTATGCGTGTGTATTTGTGTCTGTGTTTGTTCCAGTCTACCATCACTTAGAAACCAATGTTGGCGTGTTTACATACATGTAACTTAGTGGTTCGACCTTAGATGTCGATAAAATAAGCACCAGGCTTACAACAAATAAGTCCAGGGTCGGATTTCTTCAACTAAAAGGCGGTGCTCCAGCATTGCCACACTCAAATGACTGAAGCAAATAACAGAGTAAAAGAGTAATATATACATATATATACACACATGTTTATATAAAGGTAAATTTTCTTGTAAAGTGTATTTTTAAGTATACTTCACAATATATGGAGTGTTCTAAGAAGTATTCATTGTGAGCTAAATCAAAGGATAAGGGAAAGTTTAGAAGGAACAAATCCAGTTAATCAAATACAAATACCAAAGCATAATTCTAAACACACAACTAAATAAATATACATATAAATTCACAAATTCGTGAACAAAATTACATGTAAAAGTCATATGTGAAAACTATGCATCATGTACGTTGGGTTCAAGTACCGAATTGAGGAGTGACAAATTAAGAGATCAAAGTTCGAGGTACGGGCTTCCAACAGGAGCTGTTCGAATCAAGAATTTTATGTTTATACGAAATGTCGGATGAGGGTAAAAAAAAATGTAGATAAATAGATAGATAAAACAAATATATACAGATTTGGGTAAATTTGGATAAAGGATATCATCTACAGCCATTTCAGGAGTACAATAAGTTTATAAATGGTATAAGTATTCCAAATACAGAAACATAATGTGTGTGTGTGTGTGTATATATATATATATATATATATATATATATAAATATATGAGCAAGATCATTCATCGCCTTCCTGGCACAAGTGCCAGTGGCACGTGAAAAGACATTCGAGCAAGATCGTTGACAGAGCCGATGGGCTGGCCCCTATGCAGATGACACATAAAATACACCATTTCGAGCGTGGCCATTGATCGTTACCAACGTTGCCTCCCTGGCATGTGGAAAGACATTCGAGCGAGATCATTGCCAGTGCCGATGGACAGGTGGCACGTAAAACACCCACTACACTCTCGGAGTTGTTTGCATTAGGAAGGGCATCCAGCTGTAGAAACTCTGCCAAATCAGATTGGAGCCTTATGTCGCCTCCTGGTCCACTAGTCCTCAGTCAAATCGTCCAACCCATGCTAGCATGAAAAACGGACGTTAAACGATGATGATGTGTATATATACATGTGTGTGTGTGTATATATATATATATATATATATATATATATATATATATATATAT
>NC_068983.1:92352323-92357103 GCF_001194135.2 Octopus bimaculoides
TATATATATATATATATATATATATATATATATATACATGTGTATACATATATATGTGTGTGTATATATATGTATGTATATATATATATGTGTATATATATATATATATATATATGTATATATATATGTATATATATATATATATATATTGTAGCCTGTGGCAGATCAAAGCCTTGTGAGTGGATTTCGTACACGAGAACTGAAAGAAGACTGTTGTATATGTGTCTCTGTTTGTACCCCCACCATTGCTTGATTACCATTGCTGCTGTGTTTATGTTCCCATAACTTAGCGGTTCAGCAAAAGGCATTGATAGAATAAGTACTAGACTTACAAAGAATAAATCCTGTGGTCGATTTTTTTGACCAAAGTTTGTGCTATGGTATGGCCACTGTCACATCACTGAAACAAGTAAAACAATAAAAAAACTATGCCATTTTAATCCCAAGCATCTCTGCTAGTATATATATATTTATATATATATATATATATATATATATATATATATATATATATAGTGCAAAGTAGGGGTTATAATCTAAGCTGTGCTTTTGTGAAACATGTCTACACATCACACAAACCAAATGTAATTATTTAGATGTTTTATTTTAAATGAGGCATACATAGCATTTGAAAACTCTGGGGTATTATATTTGCAGGGTAAATGATCATCATCTTCATTATCAAAGATTGGATGATTTGGTATATTTTTAATTCCATGTTAGATGTGTTTTATTACAGAATAGGAGTTACAAGGTATATACATTTACAAAACATATATAAGATCTATACATGTAGAAAACATATATAAGATCTCCAATCAATAATCCATTTCACAAAAATTAAAAAATAATACAAATTTACAGTAGATGAAACTGAAGTTTAAAGTTTAAGGATTAATCAGGGTTATATTGACTTAGAGAGAGAAAAAAGTTTTATTACATGTAAGTTATACAAATAGGAGGAACAAATAATTATATATGTATGTTGAATATATTTAAGAGGCTCAGTCCCACTGTGTGGCACCTTGGGGAAATGTTTTCTGCTATAGTCTTGGGCTGGCCAAAGCGTTGTGAGTGGATTTAGTAGGAGGAAACTGAAAGAAGCACATTGTATCTATATGTGTGTATATATATATGTGTGTGTGTGTGTGTCTGTGTGTCTGTGTTTGCCCCTCCCCCCTCACTGCATGACAACTAGTGTTGGTGTGTTTACTTCTACATAAGTTAGTGGCTTGGCAAAAGAGACCAATACAATAAGTACTAGGCTTAAAAAAGTCCTGGGGTTGATTTGTTCAACTAAAACTCTCCAATGTGGTGTGCCAGCATAGCCACAGTCAAATGACTGAAACAAGTAAAAGATAAATTATGTATATATATAAATCTCTTGAGCACTACGAAGTATATTCTATACAGGGAATATCTGTATCACATCTATAAACTATATTTTGCAAAAACATTCTGCATTGTTAGACAGTTTGTTTTAGTTTCTTGATGCTTGTTTTCGTTTATTTCATGTTATTACTGTTTATATTATATAGATTAGACAAACAAAAATACGAATTAGATTAGATTAGTTCTCTTATGTTTTCTATTAGAATAGGACAGTATGGTTTTTCGTATGCTTCTACATTTATATGATAATATATAGCTTGAAACATTAGTTTATAATATTATGTAGCTTAGGGTATATTGATAATAATAATTACAGTAAAACTTCTAAACGTAAGTTATAAACAGTTTTCATTGATAATAATAATAATAGTAAAAGTTCTAAATCTTAATATAAGTTATAAATGGTGTCCATCCTGCAAAAACGTTATGCCCACCCGCATGCCTCCACCTCCACCATTTACTTATAAAGGTACATGACTGAGTACATGTGCCTGTCAGCTTACCATATCAGTGTCTCTTTGTATTTAAGTGAAGCTTAAATGTTAGTATGGGTGTATGTGTTTATGAGTACATATGTATATGATTATGTGTGTATATATGTATATATTTATATCTATGTGTACCTGTGTGTGGACTATATGTTCATATGTGTGTATGTATATATGGGTATATGGCTGTATTTATGTCTATATGTTAGTTTATGTGGACTATGTAGGTGTGAGTGTGGCTGTATGAGTATATATGTATAAGTGTGTGTGTTTGTATATGACTATGTGAGATTCATAACATGCTGTGTAGTGTTTGTATATGTAGACATATGATATATGTGTGCATTAGCATATAAGGTTAATTCTGGGTATGTATAAATGGATATACATGACTACTTTCATGCCCTTCTTACCCCTCTCTCTGCTGGGTCTTAATCTGCATGCTGTATGGGAGTGAGAAAATTGTACTTCATTGAATTGAATACATGCTGTGGCAAGGTATGTATGTGTGTGTGTGTATGTATATATATATATATATATATATATATATATATTCAGTTTGAGGGTAAATAAGTTTCATTAAGGGACAGTAATATCCAATGAATTACTGGTTCATTACCTAATATTTGTTGTGAATAGTAATTATATTACTCATAAATAATAGGTAATTAGATAAACCAAGGATTATATTTATTCAAGAAAAATAAGAAAATAGAGATACACCAGTTAATAAGTATATTAACTACAAAAATGAACATAATCTGTTACAACTGTTTCAATTCGTACCTTAAAGATTGTAATTGTGATTATTAAATCATTTTATAAAACAGAATCTCATCAGAGGCAGAAAAAAGATATACCATTAAATGGGATATAATAGCTTCAGTACCTTCTTATAAAGTTAATAATAAAAAGTGTTTTCTTTGTTTAAATGAGAAATTTTTTATTCAGAATGTTTTTGCAAAATATAGTTTATAGATGTGATACAGATATTCCCTGTATAGAATAACCCTTTATTAACCTTAGAGATGAAAGAATTCTTGTTTATACATGGGAAAAGATGTATTATCTCATAATAAACTAATTACCTCTCTCACCACTGTAGTTGTACACACATTAACCCATAACCCCTGCTATCACTTTTATTTACTACATTGTTGAGAAATTAAACTACTTATTAACAGAGTCCATATAGTATATTATATTGATAATTCTATACTTTGATATTATAACTATAGCATTATATTTATTTTCTAAAAATACCCTCTCCATCAAAATACTTTCCCAATTTTTTAAAAGTAGCAATTACTAATTTCATTAACTTAATATCCGTTTGCATTTCCCATTCTTAATTAATACTACCTATACACACCCATCTCTCCCTCTCCTTAGATATACTATTAATATATATACCCCCCCCCCAACTTATTACCTTACCTTACTATTTTTTACCTAACTGTTTTTATTTATTAACCCAATATATATATATATATTTATTTTTCCAAACCTGTAAATATATATATATTTTTAAAAATACATTATTTATAATCATTTTATATATAAGCACCCACTACACTCTCTGAGTGGTTGGCGTTAGGAAGGGCATCCAGCTGTAGAAACTCTGCCAAATCAGACTGGAGCCTGGTGTTGCCATCCGGTTTCACCAGTCCTCAGTCAAATCGTCCAACCCATGCTAGCATGGAAAGCGGATGTTAAACGATGATGATGATGATATATTACTAAGCTAAAATAACTATTCACATTTACCTCCCCTTGACCACTGTTTTTTTTTTTGTAAACATAAGTGTTTCATCCCCTAAATACAAACTTATTAATATTTTTCTTTGATAAAAAACCATCTCCTTGTTCTCTTATTGTATACATAACATATTTATTTATTTATTTATTTTACTGTTACTGGATTTTCCAAATGAATAGAAATGCTATTTATTTTTAAAATAAATTACCAATAGAATTCCTTTGACTTGCTTGGTCAATACAAAATATATTTAGGGGTGTCAGGTTTCTTACCAAAATAAGTATGTATAATAAATACATTTTTTAATAATTCACAATTATTTATTATCATGTTTTATTGAACTCTGTTTGAACATAGGTACATTTGCGTATGAATATAGGTTAATACCTATATTCATACGCAAATATGATGTATATAATTACATATTTATATATTTTTTCCGCATGTAATTGCTGCATAGATATTTACATATGTTTATTATATATATGTGTATGAATATGTATAAGCATGTATGCAAGATCAGATAATTTATGTGTCTGTATGCAAGCGTTCTAAAGTATTTATAATTATATGTACACATTCACATATATATGCATATATCTATAATTCTATCCCTTTTTTATTTTTTACTTATTGATTTGCACACCTATAAATTTAAGTGAATGTGTACTGAATTTATTGGATAAATACTTTTGACTATTGATAACATCTGTTTATACTTACCTCTATAATAACAAAATATAAATATATTTAACCCGTCATTTGTACGATATTTACATGGTAAATTACTATATATTATCTATCTCTATACCTGCTAACTATTATCCATAGTATATTAATATATATTTACTTCCTCTCTAAATATACACCCTATGCCCCCCTTGAAAGGTTTATACCAAATTTGTCCATAAAACAATACCCAGTTTGTTGGAATGTTTCATATAGTTAACATCTGATAACATAATAGTATATCTTTTTTTCTGCCTCTGATGAGAGTTTGCTTTATAAAATGATTTAATTATCACAATTACAATCTTTAAGGTACGAATTAAAACAACTGTAAGAGATTATGTTCATTTTTGCAGTTAATAAATATACTTACTAATTGATTTATCTCCATTTTCTTATTTTTCTCATATAT